>NC_062545.1:210202753-210470253 GCF_016906955.1 Phacochoerus africanus
ATTGCTAGATTGACAGAGTTGATGAGGTAGACAGAAAATTCTTACAAAAGCAAAGGAAGGGAGGGCGGGAGAGAGAAGGGAAGAAGGAAGGAGGGAGGAATAACAGAGATAAAACTAAAATTTATTGCACACCATCCACAAATCCTGTAAAAGGTGTAGAGGCAGGTGTATTGCACAGGCTTTCTCACTTAGCCCTTACATATTGGATTCTCACCATGATTCTCATAGTTTTTAGCTCTCACTTCTATTAATGAATGAAAAGACCCAGAGAGGTTAGGTTACTGGCTTTGAACACACAGCTGATAAGTTCAATGTTGGTTCACACTCCAGTTGGTTTACTCCTAGATGCATGGCCTTTCCAATCATGAATACCTATTTTCTTTTCTTTCAAGTTCACCCTGCCCAGTTAATGACAACACACAGTCACACATAGAGAGCCAGAAGGTAGAAATATTAAGAAGAGAATAAACACTGAAGAGCAGAGGGACGAAGGGAAAGTAGCCAGTACACACATCCACTGCCCAATTCAATCTGATTGAATTATTTATAATTATATTTTGAAATTAGGAAAAATGGAATTTGCAAACAAGAAAGCCTTCAAGACAATGGAACCCATAATAATGTGGATTTGACCTTGAGGGAATTTGGCAGAGAGCATTAGTGTCTGAGACGAAAGCAAACTGAAAAGAAAAACATTTGAATGCTATAAAAGCCAAGACTCTTCTTGGCAAATGTGGAAACCCAGGGCCAGATGGATGCCAAAGGTCTTTAAAATTATATTGGAGGAGCTTCAGGAGTTGGAAACATGTGGCCTGGGCATGCAGCTGCCCCCTCCACCCCTGACCCCCAACAATGTCACTATGAGATGAGGATCCAAATGCCAGCATAGGGTTAGCACCAGGAACTGCAGTTTTTTAAACAATGAGATATACACTTCAGTGTAGATACATTAAAAAGTATAGTTCAAAGAACAAATATGAAGTAAAAACCAGTGTAAACATGACCCAAGTCAATCCAACATTGCCTGGACCTCAGACATCTCCCCCCAACCCTCATCATCTCCCTCTCTCCAGAGGTAACCATTGTCCTGATTTTTCTTAGGATCATTTCCTTGCTTGTATTTTTTTGAATTTCAGTTTTAGCACTTACGTGAGCCTATTTTTGAACTTTATATAAATAAAATCATACTGTATGTACTCTTTTATGACTTGCTTCTTTCTTTCAGCCATATGTTGTATATAAGTAAACAACAGTGTAACTGTTCTACCTTCGTGGGGACTTTTGGTTTGTTTCCAGTTTGGAGTCTTTAGGAACTGTTCTGATGTGAACTTCCTTACACGTAGCCTACTGCACGTGTACAGGACTTTTCCCAAGGAGGGGCCAGAAATCTACCACTCACAGGCCAAGTAAAACCCACTGCTTGTTCTTGTATATGGCCCTGGAATGAAGAGAGGATTTTATTTTTTTAAAATGATTAAGGGGGGAAGAAGTGGAAAAACATATCATGACATGTAAAAATAATAGTAAATTCAAACTCATTTCCAGAAATACAGTTTTATTGAAGCACAGGCAGGATCACTCTGGACATATCATCTCTGGCTGCTTTCCTCTAACATGGACAGAGAGAAAGTAGGTGTGTCAGGGACTTGTATGGCCCACAGAGCCTACAATCTGGATTGGCAAGAGAATGTTTAATATAAAGTGAAAATTCAGGGCCTTGTTTAAAGACAAAAGCTATCAAGAGTTTCAACAAGGGGACAGCAGAGCATGAAACCAAGCACATAACTTTTCTAAGTATGTAGTACTATGTGAGTGAATGTCTTGGTCTAAGCCCGAAAAATTGGCCCCACCTGAAACATCTGGTCCTTTACAGAAAAGGTTCACTGACCCTGTACTGGAGCATATTCCTAGAAGTGAAATTACAAGGATCTTAGATAAAACAAGATGTGCAAAACAGCTGGCATAATGCATGGACATCTGTAGGAATTCCTATGGCTTGAGGTGCCTTTCCTGATCACTTTCCACCTGGGCTTTCCTACCTTGAGGACGTCAGTCTGTAGAGTCTCTTTCCAGAAAGGTCAGATTCTCACCTGGCTCTCAGTTACCTTCACAGTAGTTGATGTTTTGGCCCAATATCACCACAACCACAGGCCCTTTTGGGTTCAGGCATTTTCATGAAAGATCTTTGAATAAAAATATCATTTAAGCTTAATGGAATGAAGAAATTAAAATCCACAGGTGTTTTTTCCAGCTCAAGTAGGGAAAGTGTCTGTATGAGCAGATTTAAGATTTCTTGGAGAAAAGTTGTGAAAAAACAAACAAAATACCAGAAGAGTTCATCAAAAGACAATATTAAAAAGAACAAATTTAGAGAATTAACACTACTTGATTTTGCTATATTAACTAAGCCAGGGTGTAACTGGCATCAAAAGAGACAAATAGATCAATGAAATAGAATAGAGAGTCCAGAAAATAGACCCACACATATATGGCTTTCAACAGATATAAAAGGCAATTCAGTGGAGAAAAGATGGTATTTTCAATAAATAGTACTGACACAATTGGATATTCATATGGGAAAAAATTAATTTCAATCCATACCCTACACAATATATAACATCTACTTCAAAATGGACCTCAATGTAAAGCATAAAATTATAAAAATTCTAAAGTAAATAGAAAATTCTTTGTGATTTTGGATTAGGCAAAATGTCTTAGATATGAAACAAAAAGAAGGATCCATAATTTTGACTTCCTCACCATCTTAACATCCCACTCTTCAACAGACACAGTTAAGAGACAGAGTAGAGGGGTTCCCATTGTAGCTCAGCAGGTTAATAACCCAACATAGTATGCATGAGGATGCAGGTTCCATCCCTGTCCTTGCTTAGTGGATTAATAATCCAGCATTGCTGCAAACTGCACCATGGGTCAAAATGTGCCTAGGATCTGGCATTGCTGAGGTTGTCGCATAGACCAGCAGCTTCAGTTTCAATTTGACCCCTAGTCTAGGAACTTCCATATGTCACAGTTATGCCTCCCACCCACCCCCCCAACAAAAAAACTGCAAAGAAAACCTACAGCCTAGGAGAAAGTATTGCAAATCAAATATATGATAAATGACTTGTATCCACAATATACAAAAAACAAACAAACAAACAAACAAAAACACCACCACCAACAACCAAAAACTTTAATAACAATAAGAAAAAAAACAGCTCAATTTTTTAAATGGGCAAAAAAATTTGAACATTTTACCAAAGAAGATATAAGGATGGCTAATGCACACGTGAAAAGATGCTCAACACAATTAGTCACTAGAGAAACTAATGTTAAAATGATAATGGACCATATTACATATCTATCAGAATCGCTTAAAATAAAAGACTTGATCATATTAAATTGGTAAGGATGTGGAGGAACTGGAACTCTCACACATTACTGGTGGAATTGTAAATGGTACAGATACTGTGGATAACAGTTTGACAATTCTTTAAAAAGTTAACCCTTTAAACAAATACCCACCCTATGTGGGGAAATTTCATTCCTAGGTATTTACCTAAGAGAAATTAAAGTCTATGTCCATTCCAAGAGTAGTACCCAAATAGCAGCTTTATTTGTAACAGCTCCAAACTGAAACAGTCTAATTGCCCATCAACAGATGATGGTTAAATTGTAATATAACATACAAGAGAACACCACCCAGTAATAAAAAAGATGAACTATTGATATATGTAACCACATGAATAAATGTCCAAATACACTAAATGAAAGAAGCCAGATAAAAAAAGAGTACAAGCTGAGTGATTTCATTTACATAAAGTTCTAGGACATACCAACCAAGTTATAATGACAGAAGAAAATCAATCCTTACTGGGATTGGGAAGCAGAAAAGAGGGATTACCAGGAAGTACAGAAAACCCCTTGGATGTGGTTGAAATGGTTCCTGCCTTAATTGCAGTATAGTTTTATGAGTTTACACATATGTTAAAACTCATCAAATTGTATACTTCAAATATGTTCATTTTATTGTATGGCACTTATTCCTTAATAAACTGTTTTAAAAACACAAAAATATTAGAACATTGCCTAAGCAAAATTGCAAATCACAAAGTGGGAAGAGAAATCTGCAACAGAAGTGACAAAGTTCTCATATCCAGAGTGTGTAAAGAACTCCTACGATCAGTAAGGAAAAGAAAAAAAGAGTGCAACTGAAAATGAGTACAATGTTTGAACAGACAAAAGAGGATATCTAAATAGCCAGTAAACAGATGAAAAGAAGCTTAATCTCATTAGCCAACCGGAAAATGCAAATTAAACCACACTGAGATATTACTGTACTCCAGAAATAAAAAAGACCAACTATACACAGTGTTGTTGAAAATGTGAAACAACTAAATCTCTCATACACTACTAATAGGAGAACAATCACTTTGAAAGTTTATTTGGCATTACCTACTAAAATTTATCATAGGGTACTTTATAACCCAGGAGTTCTCCTAAGTTTATGCCCAAAAGAATGCATACATATATACACTAGAAAACATGTAGAAGAATACTTATATTCCCTTTATTTGTATTGGCTCCAAACTGGAAACAACCCAGTGGTTGTCAGGTATACAACAGATAAATTGTGTTGTGTACAGAATTCCATACTGCAATGTTGAAAATAAAAACAGCTTTTTTTGCAGCAGCAGCAGGAAGGATTCTCACATGAAATGTTGAACAAAATTGTTCAGATGTAAAAGAGTAAATATCATATGCTTCCATTTATACAAAGTTCAAACACAGACAATACAATTTTGTATTTTTAGTCAGGATGGTGGTTATCTGTGGGAAGGACAGTGGAGGGTAGTAACTGGCAGAGAACAGGATGTGGTTTCTGGATTGTCAGTGATTTTCCATTTCTTAATATGGATAGTGGTGACATGGGTTATTCCTCAAGCTATATATTTATGATGTGCACTTTTCTAAATGCCTGTTGTAGATAAGTCTGCTCTTTTCGTTGCTATATAATATTCCATTGCATAACTGGACAACAGGCTATTTTTTAAAGCCAGGAAGAGACACAGGGAGGTAGTCACCTAGGTTTCTCCCTTTAGGAATCCAAAGAACGAAGACAAGGCTGCTAAAATGCCTCTTTATTCCTTCATGACTAAGTCTTGATGGGCCTTTAATGTCACTCTGTAGTTGTGCTAAAGTTGCCCACAGTCATGGTCTTCTGTCAAGAAGTCGTGGGGCCTAGAATGAGTCCCATAGGAAAAAAGGAGAGATTTTAAAGTGAGGCCAAAAGCCACACTACTGGGGGGAGGTATATGCAGGGGAGAGGAAAATTTTTGCATAAAATGGATGGTTAAGGAATTCCCGTTGTGGCTCAGCAGAAATGAATCTGACTAGTATCCATGAGGACACAGCTTCAATCCCTGGCCTTGCTAAGTGGGTTAAGGATCTGACATGGCTATGAGCTGTGATGTAAGTTGCAGACGTGGCTCAGATCCCATGTTGCAGTGGTTGTGGTGTAGGCCGGTGGCTTCAGCTCCAATTCAACCCCTAGTCTGGAAACTTGCATATGTTGTAGGGTGTAGCTATTAAGGAAAAAAAAAAAAAAAAAGGATGGTGGTTAAGAGCCAAGGGTCTGGAACCAGATTGCCTAAATTCAAATCCTACCTCTGAAACTTGGAAGATATTGACCTTGGGTATGTGATTTACTCTTATGTACCCTAATTTTCTCATTTGTAAAATGGAAACCATACTGTACCTGTTCTTATAGGATGGTTAAGAAAATTGTGTTAAAATGTTTAATAAGTGTTAAAAATGTGAAAATGAGCATAAGTTAGCTTGAAATGGAAAATGCTGTCTTTGAGTATTCAGGCTTGCAAGATACTGCAAAGGAGAGCCCAGGATGGTTCTAGATCAGGGACCAAAGCTCCACAGCCCTCAGAGGCTGCTCCCATTCCCCATCCTCACTAGATGCCCTTGACTGACTCTATATAGCGAAAAGAGTTGCACCCTTCTTTTTCCTTCTTTTAATAAACATCTCCATTCAAGGTTTCCAGAATTGTCTAGACCATCCATGTGACCTCACAGGGAAGCCTAGCAGGCATAGGAGTTCAGAACACTACCACAAAGACTCTGTCTCTTTGTTAGCTCTGCCCCCTTCCCCACTCCAGGTCTCTTTCCTCTATGCTAGAAAATTATTTGGTTTGTTCACACTCTGTCTCCTGGACATAGGTGGTGCTTATTTGTTGCCTAAAGAGTTACGTCATCTTACTCAAGGGATGAGTGACATGGTGTGTGTTGATGGGTTCTGAGGTGTTCTCAATTCTTATCATTTGAGTAGCACCTTTCTATGCCACTAAACCAGCCCTTTGGCCACTCATCCTGAGGACAAAAACAGTGTCCTGTGTCCGACCTTGAGCCAGGACCTGCTATAGGGCAGGCACTCCATAAATGTATAGGAAGGGGCACTTGCTCAAGATGCTATTAAATTTCCTACCTTTCTAGAGAGCATCTAGGAGTAAACTTAAGGTGGAAGTGGCCTTCCAGAAACTTGAGCCCACATTATCGCCTCCTTTAAATTCATCCTAACACTTAAATCCTTAGTGTTAGGGAACTAGGGACATTGCTCTTGATTTTTCTTTTCTTTCTTTTTTTGTCTTTTTAGAGCCATACTTGTGGCATATGGAGGTTCCCAGGCTAGGAAATCAGGGCTGCAGCTGCTGGCCCCAGCCCCAGCCCCAGCAATGCCTTGTCTGTGACCTATGCCATAGGTCATGGCAATGCCAGGTCCTTAACCTACTGAGCAGGGCCAGGGATCAAACCTGTATCCTCATGGATACTATTTGGGTTTGTTACTGTTGAGCCAGCAAGGGAATTCCTGATTTTTCAAGTTTAATTGAGAATAAATGCTATATGCCAGGCCCCATGGCACTCAGGGTGGTGCTGGGGTCTGGTCATTGTCACAAACCATGTTAACTCTTATCATATCTCACCACATTTGAAGAATGAGGACAAAGACAAATAATGATCTGATAGATTCAGGAAATATTTTTTGAGAAAGGACCAAATTTCAGACACCTTCCTACATATCTTGACACAGAATATATATATTTTTAATCCTCAAACAACAACACTAATGCAGGTATTATTTTCTTATGCTCTTTTTGAAGGTGAGGAAAACTTAGCTAAGAATTATTACATGTTTTGCCCAGAATCACATAGCTTTGGGGTGGGTAAGCCAGCATTTGAACCCAAAACCTGGGTGCCTCTAAGTCCAAAGCCTCTATTCCACTACCTTTAGAACATGCTGGAAGATGAAAATCATCTTGTTATATTCTGTCATGCCTTGTTTCGACCCAAACTGGTTTACCCAGCTTGATAAGTTTTCTAATCACCATGGGGTATTGAATGAATCATGGCTATATCCAAAACTCAAATCCACATTCAAAGGAAGAAGATCTGTTCCATTGATAATATTTTAAAAGAATGTGCCTGGGGTTCTAAATGCAATTTCAAAGGAAGAGTGATAAAATTGCTTTAAGGAATACTTGTAAAGCCTCCCAAGGCAACTCCTATGATAGGGCCACACTCACCTAAATGGTTATGGCCTTGCCCTGTGTCCTTGCTACGTGTGCGGCTCTGTTGGGGCCACAGGCTTTGGAATTACAAAGACAAAGATTAGGAGCACCATGACCTTCCATTGGTAACCTAACCTCTCTGTGCCTCTGGATCCACATCTTTAAAAGAGCTGAGTTAATATATGTGACACACTGAGCAGAGAGCAGAGCCATAGTAAGAACTCAGAATGTGGTAATTATTATCACTTGTCGTGACACTCATTTTAACCTAAGGTTGGGGAAAACTATTCCCCCAGGGGGTGCCTTGCTTAATTAAGGTGCTGCCTTTGATCATGGCAAAGAAGTAGATGCAGTTTGTTGATAGTTGTTTTTAATGCTCCTGAAGAGGAGTTCCTGCTGTGACACAGGGGGTTACAGGTGTTGCCTCTGTGATCCCCAGCCCAGGGCAGTGGGCAAAGAATCTGGCTGCGGCTTTCTGGTAGGTATCGCCGTGACTCAGATTCGATCCCTGGCCTGGGGACTTCCATATGCTGCACATACCCCCTCAAAAAAATAAAATGCTCCAGAAGAAATGTGCGTATCTGGACCACAGGAAAGGGAAACTGGGCACAGAGGGTCTGGCATCCTTATTGCTGAGTAGAGGGTCCAGGCTGCTCAACTAAGATGGTACTTTGACCAGAATAAGAGCCATTAAGACCACTTCTGTGAAAGAGCCTGGAGCCTGATGGAATATGGACCTCTTCCACACCCACCAAGAGAGTAACTCTAGACTCCACAGACACCTGATGCACGAGTTCTCAATTATTTACTGTGTTGACTCCATGTGGTTGTCTGTGTGTTCTCTGGTGCTTCTCTGTTTGGGAGCAAGACCTCAAGAGGAGGTGTCCTGTCTGAAGGACAAAGCACTGCAGGCAAGTGAAAACTGCATGGGACGCTTAATGGCAGTGACAACATGGCACTTACTGTCATCAAATCTGACTTTTTAGGCAAATTTCTAAGAACTACCCACATAGATATAGAGATCAAGCATTCTGACGTGGTCTCCTTTTTTTCAATTACTTTCCATAAAGCCCATTTATTAAGCCATAGCAAACAATGATTTATTTTTTAAAAATAAAAGTTTTGTAAAACTTTTCAAAATCTTCAATTCATTTTTTTAAAAAAGGTTCCTGGTTGCACTGTGTGTCCTGGTTTAATGCTGAAAATATAGTCTCTGTACAGATGCAGTTTTATATTTTCTAAAACAGTGACTGTTTGCTAGGGTATTGGTACATCAAGTGTTCTATGAGAAGGTAGGTCTGATAGGAATGTCATAAAGTTTTTAACTTTTAAATTAAGTAGTTCCTTTATCAACAACAGTAGATTGGATATTATTTTCATAAAGTGATCAGCTTCCCTAGCTTGAATTATTATTATTATTATTATTATTATTTTAGAGCCACACTCATGGCATATGGAGATTCCCAGGTTAGGGGTCAAATCGGTGCTACGCTGCCAGCTTATGCCACAGCCCACAGCAACACAGGATCCCAGCCACATCTGCAACCTACACCACAGATCACGGCAACGCCAGATCCTGACCCACTGAATGAGAGCAGGTATTGAAACTGCATCCTCTTGTATACCAGTTGGATCCGTTTCCACTGTGCCATAACAGGAACTCTGTTATATTTTGCTTTTAAGGAAAGAACAGGAGTCACTGTGAGTGGGGCCAGGATTTGAGGAGGGGTTCAGGTGTCTGGCTCATAAACATCAAATGTTAATTATGACCTGGAGCTAAAAGATGGCGGTGGCTAATCTGGGACATTTCAGTCTGTAAAGGAGGTTGTGGTCAAGGCAGTTCTTGGAAGGTTGTCATACTGGTGCCTAGCGCCCCACGTCCCCCTACACACTCTGAAAGAAACGTGCATACACGGAGTGCTTATTAAAAGCCAGGAGGCCCCTTTAATGATACTAGGAAAATTACAAAACAAAATTATATCCACCTTAAGATTATAACCATGCAAATAGTGTATGTACTTGAAAGCAAATATTAGATTCGAATATATGCAAACAAAATAAATTTTTAGTGATAGGACTGTACATGGATGTCGTTTGTATTTTCTTAATTGTTCACTTAAAGTATCTCTGCTTTTCATTTCTTTGCATATCAAAAAAAAATGAGAGAAATATTAAGGTCAGCTCAGAATGGTACTGGACACAGAGTCAAAAAAGGAGAATGATATTAGGTATGTTCTTGAAACTTATGTTTCTTCTCTCTCTCTTTTTTTTTTTTTTTTTCCTAGGGCTGCATCCACGGCATATGGAGGTTCCCAGGCTAGGGGTCCAATCAGAGCTATAGCTGCCGGCCTACGCCAGAGCCACAGCAACACCAGATCCAAGCCATGTCTGCGACCTACACCACAGCTCACGGCAACGCCAGATCCTTAACCCCCTGAGCAAGACCAGGGATCAAACCCGCAACCCCTTGGGTCCTAGTCGGATTCATTAACCACTGAGCCAAGATGGGAACTCCGAAACTTATATTTCTGTCCCAACCTATGCATTTGCTTGTCAAACATCCTTAAACAGTAATTTGTTAAAAGCAGGCAGTATTAGTGCACATGAGTAAACTCTATGTGCCTGAAACTTCCCACCCAACACCATCGCTCTTTTCTTCCCCCCTGTTGTTTATAAAAACACTTCCCACATCATGAAGAACACTGGTATCAAAAGTTTCCCAACTTTGTTGATTTAGCTTCTGAATGTATTAGACAGGGTTTGGTTTGCTTTTGCTTTTACTGGGTAGTGGAGGGGAAAGGGTACCTAACATGCTGTCTCGATTTACATTTTCCTTTGCTTTCTATTAGTACTGTTTTCATTCTTACAAATCCACATCAACCACCCATAAAGTGAGCAGAAAACCAAAGCTTGTTATTTAGTGTGTTTATTTGAAGTTTTCAAGATAGCCCATGGGACAGTTAATCTTTTCTAAAAGAATATTAGCACACAGGAATGGAAGGTGTTTTTATCATAAATGCAAAAATTCTCAAAACTCTATCCATCCTTGCAGAGTAGCATCCAGCCCCAGGTGAGGACCTATGCTGAGCATGTGATGCATGTCTGTACAAAGGTTGCAATATCCCTCTATTCCCTAGACTTGATCTAGGCTTTCTTAATTACGGAATAAAGCCACAAAATGTAGTTGATTTTCTTTAGTAGTGGGCAACGTGAAATGATACCACTGTGTTGTAGATATGCCAAGACGAATCTTTGACACTGAGGACAATTGGCCACAGGATGTGGATGCAGGGGACTTGACTTTCACTTTCTTGTTGAAAATGGCCCACTGAGCAAAAGGCAGGATGGTCCTTTGCCAGGACTATATCGAAGGATCAGTAGACTGTCTAGCGCTTTCTTATATCCTGTTGCCTCACTGATTTCTGGATTACCAGATGCTTCTGTTTTTTTTTTGAAAATGGTTAAAAAAAAATACCTCCATGATTCCGTTGTTTCAGAAACCTTACATATGGCACAAAGTATCCTGAAAAATTTTGAGAAAACATTTGCTTTTTCTTTGCTCAATGTAATCATCATTACAGCCTAAATTCATTTAAATTTATTGTTTTCTTTTTATGAGCATTTAGAAGGCTGAAATTCTAAAGTTATATAAATGTGTGAGTAAGCAAGTTATGAAGAGTTGATTGCTCATAGTTTTTTTTAAAAGTAAGTCTTATTATAAGTAGGTTACAAAATGTTGAGAAATTAACACAAACTGAGAATTCATAACAGTTGAGATAAAAATGATTTTTTTTTGACCTTGAAAGACATTCTTGATTTATTACCGTTGAATCAGAGGGCAGATTTTTCACATGTTGAGTCATAACTAGAGGCTTTTTTTTTTTTTTTCTTTCCTTCTGGTAAACCACCTTAACCTGCTCTTAAAAACCTCTGGTTCATGTTCAGAATGAGTCTGAGTCTGTCTCTATTTAGCCTGTGAAATTTAGCAAGACCATACCCTGGGGTTGGTGAGGCTGTGAGCCATACCACCATCTCAGATTTTTGATGACACCACAAACCACTTGAGATTTATGATGTTAGCAGATGTCATCAGATATATGTGTGCACAGGTGCAGCATGCAGTTAGTGAAAGAAGGAACATGGCGGATGTATATTTATTTTTGTATCCAGACCCTCAATGGTCAGAAAGTGACCTGGTGTGTCTGTCCTGGGCAGTGTAGAGTTTTGACTGCATCGCAAGGGCTTATCTGGTGATCTCTTGAAAGTCTTTTCTATAGATCTAATTCTATATGGTGAGCGACTATGTCTTGTGGCAAAAACAGTTTATTTTCACAATCAATGTCTAAACAAGAGGTATCGTGGATTACAGCTAAAGACTGCTATAACTAATGAAAAATAAAAAGTTACCAGACATTGTTATTTATACTTGAGTATCCCTCTTACACAAAAATATACTAGATACCCATTGGAGAGAGCTCTCAATTATGGAACTCCAGCAAGATGCCAAAAGCTGGCACTTTACAAAATGTCCTAATTTAAGCCTCTCTAAATATTTTTTAAATAATTAAGAAATAACCGAAATTATTTTATGGAGGCAATATGAAATATAGATGTTTACACAAGTTTATACATTACGTATTTTTTCAATTCTAAAAAATTATTCCATTATTTAAAAAGAGGGTATGTGTTTCACTTAGTATGGGGTCATGACTATTTCATTACCTTTATTATATACATTAAATATGCACAACTACTTGTATAAAAATGGACTAAATGTAATAATCTAATAAATGAGTACCCTTTAATAATAAAAAATGATAGAAATAAAAACACACTTCCTCTATTTTTGAGAAATAGAGAAGTAAGATAAAATAAACACCTTTGGGGTAATGACTGAAAATTGCTGGTTTAGATGGGGTAGAGAAATTACTTCAATTATGACATAAAGCATTGTAATAATGCATGCCTTTTAGAAATAATTATATAGTGATTATTCTCAAAGATAAACACACACAGATGTTTTTTCTACACTAAAAATTCTTAATTTGAAAAAAAACATACAGAAACTGCATTACCAGTTAATTGACTTTAGGAAAAACCAGCAAATCTAAAGTTTCAGTGTACTGGGGAATCTTCTTCTAAGTTCTAAGGAATGAATTGTGCCTGTAAATAAAGGCAAAAAAAAAAAAAAAAGCTTTTCCACTGGAATCACTTCAGATGTGTCAGAGGGCCAAAATGCCTCAGTAACATTAGTCTTTATTTTTAATGAGTAATTAGTTATAATTTATAAAAAAATTAATATTAAAAAGATGTTGGGCCTTAAGTATATTCTAGGAAGGCTTTTAACCAAGATAATTTTAATTTAAAGAGAAGCATCTACTTTAAAACACTCTCTAATTTCTACATATTTACATCGAAAAATATGAGAACTGGAAAGTCAACCAATATTGTAGATTAGAAGACCATGGTGGTTAGCCAATTAAAAGACTTAGGAGCAACAATACGCTGAAGTGACATTAGGGAGACTGGTTTCTACAGGACATGACTGAAAATTAGTATCCTTATTTTATAAACCTTCTATATCACTTAAGTATAACGTGTACATATTTGACCGACAAAGGAGTGACTGGTATAGGAATAAGTACTCTCCTAAGCTTCGCATGTCAAAAGAAACAAATGACATGAAAATAAAAAAAGATAACCTATGAAAGACTGAACATGACATACAATTCTATTATGAAATAATATGCTTAGGAAGAAATCCTCTGACAGGTGACACTAAATCTAGATTCATCCAAGTCATCACCAGAAGCACAGAAAAAACCTTCCCTTTCCCCTTTCCTGTGCCTTTTCCCATTTGGTGTCTTAGGATAGTTCCTAAAGAAAACTGGATTCTGTCTGTCATGTCATTTCTTCTTTATATGAAATAGATGTTGGGAAGGATTGGTAACTTTTCAATGGGCTTCAAATAATTACAAGGGAGAAGTTTTCTGAGGCACATTATAAAAGTTTTAAAATTTGATAAAGTTGCCCATATAAACACACCCTTCACTACCCTAAATCATTTATTTTAATTGAGCCACTTAGAATTTTTGTATTTTACATTTGGTGTCTCTGTGCTAAATGTGATTTACTTAACCATGAAACTACTATTAGGAAATCCTAGAATAGAAACAGATCTGTTTGTTACCCACTTGAATTGACTGCCTGGGTAGACTGAATTATAGCTACACTGAGTGGTTAAAATTACCTAACTTGGAACAAGATAGACGTTAAAAATTAATTTTCCTTGGGCAGTTATAGCCAAGTGTGGAGATGCATATGTATGTGTGTGTATCCTTCATCTCCCTTTTCAAAGCCATATAGGTATACACTGTGTTACTTTTTTCCTGAAGGGAAAACCGAGAACTGGTAATAACCCATTTTCAAGTGTTGCATTTTCTAAAGTCCCATTGGGTCAATCTGATGTTTAGTTTTCTACTTATTATCATTGAAACTAGATATGAATACTGTTCACATACAGCCACATGTGCATGTATACCTGTCTGAGGAGAAAACAACTTTTTAGGTAATGAGGCCAAAATGTCTTGTTTTATAATGTGTACTGTAGGGACAAAGAACCTGAACATTGTTGTCTAAGTTCTCTTGGACTTTGAGGGTCAATATAATTGGGATTAAAATACTGACAGGCTCACATTTAGTAGAGAGATAAGAACAGTTCTTTGGGAGCTATTCTGGTCCCACTGGTAATCACATAATTGAAGAGTGTTTTTAGAGGATATATGAAGCTATTGTTGTCTGTTGTGCAATTACATAATTAGTCAGGACCTCTGTAATAAAATCTTTTCTAAACACATGTGGGTTAGTCCTAAGTAAATTTAGGACGAGTGTTATATTTTTTACGATTCATACTTAAGTTTTAAATCAGAATCACATAACAACTTAGTTTAACCGTTAAGCATTATTTTACCACACTACAGATGCTTAAAACAAATAACTGGAATACTTGAAAACGAAGCAAAAAACTTACATATATTTAATTTAAAAAATATTAATCACAAACGCTTTAGGAACATTAACCCACTACCCACCCCACCTAGAATGTTTACTCTTGGCGACCCAGGGGTTACATATTTCTTTGGTGCTGATAATTTCCACCTACCCCCGAATTGACGTTCGCCTGAATGCCTATAAATATAAGTTCAAAGTGCCCTCCCGGTTGTTTTGCTTTAATGATAACACTAGGTAGTGAGGAACATTGTGGAACTCCTTGTACATCGAAACAAACGTGGCCTGGCGAAGGGGACCGAGCACCGCGGCGGCGAGGAGGCAAGAACACCCATCCCGGTCTCGTTATTATTATTTGGTCCTGAGTTTCGCGCGGCGGCTCTGCCCAGCTCTCCTCTCGCACACGCCCGCAGGGAGGCCCCCGAGCGCGGGAGCACAAAGGCGCGCGAAGCCCGGCAGCCCCGCAGACAGGCGGCGCCGCCCTCCTCGCCCGCCCTCGCAGCGCTCCAGCCCCGCCCGGGCAGCACAAAGAGCGGAGCCGCCACTCGCGAGGGGTCCCGCGCCGCGCAGCCCGCCACACCCACTCGGACCCGCTCCCGCCTCCGCCGCTGCGGGCGCCCTGATGAATATGCATCGCCGCGCGCCCGCCCCCGGCTCCTCCTTTCGGTTTCCTTCCCGCCGCCAGGCGGAAGCGACGAGCCGCTCTTCCCGCGCGCCTAGCCGGCCGGGGCGGGGCGAGGCTGGGCGAGCGGCGGGCCTGAGAAAGAGAAAGCTGGGAGGCGGTGGCAGCAGAACGCGGGCTGGGCGCGGAAGGGTGCTCGGGTGGCTGGCGGTTTCGGGGTTGCCCCGCCGTGGACCAAGCCATTTCCAGAGCGGGGAAGGAGCGAGCGCGCGGCCCCACGGGCGCGTCTGCTCCGCACGCCCGGAGCCCGGGCCGGGGTGGGGAGGCAGCAGCCACCCTCAAAGAGCAGCCCTGCTAAAACAACAATAAAAACCCAAATCCACCAAACACACACACAGTCTCTCTCTCTCCTTCTCTCTCTCGACGGCTTTCAAGTCAACTTCGAAAAACAGTCTTCTACAAGTGAGAGGAAGCAAAACTAAATATTCAGACAGACTGAGAGGCTGCCGGCTTTTAGACTTGACTTTTACCGCCTTTTCTTCTTGGGCCAAGAATTGTGGCCTTGCAGAGATAATAATTAAAATCAAAGGTAAAAGACTACCCCTGGATTGAGGTGTTTTTGTTTTGTTTTTTAAATAGCTAAACACAAAAAAAGACTTTAAAACAACCCTTGAGAAAATCCACAAAATCTGTACCTGAGACATGTGAAGTCAGCAGCCCAGGGTTCTTTTACAGATTCAAGATCTCTTTAATGCAATACCATGTGGTGGTATGTGGCTTTGAAATGATGGATTTTATTTGCTTGTCTTGTTTGTCCCTTGCACCCCATTCCACCCAGACACAAATTTTTTTTTCCTGTTTGTACATTGTAAAGGACTGTTTAACCTAAATGTCATTTCTGCTTTGCAGGTTGAGCTATAGTGTTGGATTTCGAGCCCTAATGCAACTTTTTTTTTTTTTTAAGCTTTGGCAACTTTATTGCATATGTCACACTTTTATGGCAAGAATCAGTGGATAACACTGTGAGTCCAAAATAGTATGAAATGCAGCATTTTTCCTGCTTCATCTCCCTACTCCCTCCTAACCATCCCCCCCATGATCGGAAAAATTACTGTACAAATGATAACTTCAGCTGTACCTTGTAGCCCAGTCTCTCTTTTTGGAGCACTTTCCCCCTTCCCTTTAAAGCGAATATGCACAGCTTTGTTACATATTCTTATTTAAAAGTATACTTATTTAGCTCTGATTGGTGTATTGGAGTTTTAAAAATCAATATTCATTCCCTAGTTACCCCCACCTCTTCCTCCTTGAAGTTGCAGGATAGAATTGTTAGCTCTCCTTCCACTCCCTCTCCCCTTAAAAAAAAAAAAAAAAGATTATGATGGATTTCTTCCCGCTCCTGTTAATGTTTTTGTTGTTGTTCCTGCTCTGCTCTTTTTGCTCTAGGATTTTTTCCCCTTGGCCTAAGTTTGTGTGTGTGTGTGTATATGTGTGTGTGTGTGTGTCTGTCTCCCTTTTCCCTTGTCCTCTCTTTGCCAGTATGTCTGGGACACATTTTAATGCACAATATCCCATCCATTAAGTTGTGGTTGAATGCAGAGTGTGTGAGGACTTGGCAGCTTTCAGGTTGAAGGGGGCGGGGAAGCCAGTTTCGACTTTGACACAAGATGCCGAAGTGGCGTGATTGGAATTATTATTAGTGCTGTGAACATGGCTATCTTCTCCTTGGGTTAGAAGAACTGCCACTGAACTTGAGAGGAAACAGACAATATCTCCAGTCCCCCACCCCCCACCCCCAAGTACAGTAGCTGGCAGGGAAAAGGCGCCAAAACATACAAGATTAACTCTAACTTTCTTTGAAGGGATCTTATAGCACCATCCTTTGTAATCTTAACTTTCCAACGGGCAGGAAAAAGTTAACTTTTGAACCCATACTTGAACAGACATTTAAATCAGCCCTAAAATGGAATAAATCCAGAAAGTCATACACGCATGCTGATGTGGTTAGAAAAGAATGCACATGTAAATAAGCAGGATGCATGTGTGTATCTTACTGGGGAGTTCAAGATTTAATCAAAATCAGAATTAGTGTGACTTTTGAGTACACTTACTGTACGGGGGAGAGCACTGTGAGGCAAAGAAGCCGACCTTTAAGCAGCCTAAGTAAAAACTGCAAAGAGTTGTGAAACACAAAACGTTGTGGTTTCCAGTTTTACATTTGAGGTTTGATGTTTTCATTTAATGGTATGAGAGATGGAGAAAGCTCCAGCGCTGAAAAGTCCCTATTAAATCATATGTGGGCAAAGGTCAAGCACTGCAGCTCACTGATACAATATACTGCAGATTCCTGCCTAAGTGATGGGGAGCACAGGAAAAAGTGCTTGGGCAATAAAAGTATTAGAAGGATAATTATTGTCCGTGGTTGGGACTGCATTCTTGTGCACTGGGAAAAGGTTTTTACTGGCCCTGATGAATTTTAAAGCTGAGTATTGTTGAAAGCTGTTTTAATAGGAAATTGATTATCTGAGTGTTTCATACAATAAATGGTGACAGTTTCATTGTTTGATGTCCAAAATAAATTCCTTTTATTCTCTAGCAGACATAGGCATCCATTTAATTTTAAGATGGTCAGACTGAGCAGCAGCATAATTATGAGTGAATGTGATGTCATGAACATCTGTAACTTTGCTATCAGAGTTTGTGACATCACACAGTTTGACACTAGATTGCTTTGGAATTTATTAATTTACTGAGTGTTGTAAAATTTTTTCAGATATATTTTAGAGACAAAGTTTACCTGAACACATATTTTGTATAGGTCCAATGTTTTCTGTTTCGGTAATTATGTAGTTGTTTTCTATATTTTATTTTGAAAGTTAAAATGCACAGTCCTGTTATGTATTGTTTCAATTTTGAAAAGGAGTGGCAGTTTTCAAGGAAACAATTAAAGAAAAGGGTGCAGAAAGTTTTAGCTGGTTTGCCATGCACTTTCTATACTTAATCCAGAATATACAAAACTACTGGGACCTTTGGGATAAAGCTTTCTAAACAGCTCTTTAAAACCGATCTGTTTTCATATCACAAAGGCATGAGTAGGTGGGTAACAAAAGCCACTTTACACATAGAAGTAAAATGACAGTATAGTTTTACTTTAAAGTTCAGCTATTTTGAGAAAGGACAATAACTATAACCCTCTCAGGATCAGTAAAGAGGACTGTGTGTGAAAGTGCATGTAACTTTTGAAGCATTGTAAGCGAAACAAGGCAATTATTATTGTGATTTTAAAAGTTTCAAATAAATCGTGCAAAAATTACAGGGCAACTGCTGACTCTGTAATCCCGGAAAGCAAATGGCTTCAGAAGTTGGGAAACTTGGTTGATGAACTAGTCTCATTTCTGTACAGAAGTAGAAACCAGCTAAACTTAGTGGAGGAATCTGGCCAGTCCCTGTTCAGATTCAGGGGTGGCCTGTAAATGTACCTGAAATGTAGGCACACTTAGTGGATGGTATTTTTTTTTAAACAGTCAAGTACAGGCATTTCAGCAGTGACATTATTAACAGCGTCATTTTTCTCATTTAGTTTTGTCCTCAGGGGACACCAAACAGCTCCCAGAGGATGGAAAAAAAGTCCACGGTTATTTATTCATTTCAGAGAAAGGCAGAGCCCTGGCAATGGAGGGGGGGGGGGGGACTAACTGGTTGTGAATTTTCTAGTAGGGAAAAATTACCACCCTCATTTGACAGTAGTAGTTTAAAGGCTGAGAGAGCTGGGCAGGATTTTGCAATTCCCATCAAGTGCAGGCGATTTCAGTACTTGTTAGTTGTTTATATATGCGTTTTTGCATAGATTTTTGATGTTTTTGCTTGTGTATATAACACTGTGTTTTCTGGGCTACACATGTATGATTTTTGTGGTTCATTTGGAAGAAGATAAGTTCCCTGGGCATGGTACAGTGAATACTAGTAGTTTTACAGGCCTGTTTCCTGGGGTCAGGAGGTCATCTGCCTCTTTTGTATTTAGTTTTAAAATATTGATATTGGCCATGCATCCAGGGTGTGTGGAATTGTTGAGCCTCCTCTATAATCACATGCAAGAACTGGAAAAAAAAAAAAAAAAAGGCATTGGGTGTATTGAAAATAACAGCTTGTAGCATTGTTAAGCTCTAAGAAAGCTTTCCCTTTACCTAAACTGCTCAGGATTCACAGCCTGTCACAGAGTTTCTTTAGAAGGGAGAAGGTTAAAAGAAAATCAATATTAGAAGACACTTGAGATGTCAAGCTCATCTCTAGAGGTCAGTGAAAGGCTCCAATTGGATAACACCGCTTACTGTTTCAAATATACAATTGAGTTTTGAAAAATCCAGTTACCTGAAGCACTGACACGCCAGCACTTCTTGAAATTAATAAACTATATGTCAGAAGAAACACTTTTCTCCCTATAAGGTGGCAGGGAATAGGTGATCTAGAGGTTTTTAAGAAAATATCAGATTTTCTTGTTGCTGTAGAAGCCTTTCACTTCTTTCTAGTTCCTTCAGCCAGATTTTGGGGTGAAGGAAATTGGCTGTTCCCCACCCCCCTCAGTGAGACAGAGAATGAGATGAAAGAGTTTGAGAGGTAAGTACCAATAAAAGTGTTTGGCCCACTTTGATAGTATCAGAAGCTTTTCAGAGATACTTTAAAACCACTCTTGATACCATGGCAAAGAAATGCTGGGTAGAAGGGAAAGTGGATAAAATACTGTATGTACTTTCCTACTTCCTCCTCTTGACTCTTCTACCTGGGGTTTAAAAGATCAGTATTTTTCAAACCACAGATAGTGAAGTGCTGTGCTGAGAGAAGGCAGATGTTACACCCAAATCCATCAGTCCCTCTTTACAAAATGCTCTCTTAGATTTCATCTTGGGAAGCTTGCAGTGATCTTGGCATTGGCTGCATAAGAAGCAGTGTTCTGGGGGAAAGGGGTAAGGGGCATCAGCCATCCTGTCCATGGCTCCAAGGCCTGACAGGACAGTCAAAGCCCTATAAACTTAGCACCCTGCTCATAGAAAGCCACTCCGGACGTCGTCCGTTGCTAATTCTTTCCTCCCCTTTAGTCTCCCCCTACCTCACCATAATTCCTTTCTTTCCTTTTTCTTGGAAACAAATCAAAAGCCCAGATTCCCAAGCATCCTCCATGCCCACCCAACTGTGCCCCAAGTGTAAGTGCCCTACAAACATGGAGAGATTTGAACCCCTCAGTGACAGGCCTGGGAGGCCCCTGGGTCTTACCTGGGTCTGTTGCTGCTTCTTCACCCCTGGCGCTGCTGCATTTTTGTGGGTTCTTCAGCGTAAGAGTTGACAATTTCTCATTTTTCTTTAAGCTTGTGAGAAACTTTTGGATGCAACCTAGTTTTGGTGGCAAAAGGAAGCGGTTTTCTGTTGGTAAGGGAAACTTGTTAGGGAGGAGGGAAAGCGCTTTCTGCAGACACTTGCCTAGGGCTCAGCACTGGGCCTCTCTTGCCAGGGGACAGCGGCTGGTTCTGGGATCTCTGGCTGAACTGAGCACTCTCAGGGTGCCAGGATTTCACTGGGGGTGTTGTGGTGAGGAGGGAGGGAAGAAGGGAGGGAGGGAGAGAAAGAGAGAGATGGGCTCTTGATTTTTAAAGAGACCCCGAAATAATGGCTTCTGTAAGAGTCCAGGCATTCAAAGAGGTGTGTTCAAGGACAGGAGTGCATTCGTGCCAAGGGGAATGTCTTTTATGGTAAATTAACTCCGATTAAATTGAATATTTGTTCAAAGAGAAACTCCAGTAGTTAAAGCTGGTATGATCAGTAGCGCTTCCCCGCCCCCTTCCCCTCAGACTCCGGTCGGTCAGAGGGTGAGAAAAGGGATGCAGTATATTGTGAAATACAAAGTGATGCTTAGTGGACTTTTTTTTTTTTAAATCTAGGATAACGCCTAAAAATTTCTGAGAGTAATGAGTATTTGGATTAACCCAGACTGTCACCTAATTTCTTTCCTCTATAAAGACTGTCAACTTTATCCTGGCTTTTCAAAAAGAAGAAATGACCCACACAAAGGAAATTAACATTGTCAGAGCCCTGACTAGAAGATTTGCCTCTAGGGGAACAGGGCGGGCCGCTTCCAGCGGTGTGTGCCCTACAGGGTTAACTCCGGGGGAGTTCTCTAAATTTCCCCGACTTTACCTGTCTTCCCAGATCCAATGCCCGCCCCCCGCTCCCCGGCCTCCTCAACTCCCCCTCCTTCCCCAGCGCCTTTTTTCTTAGGGCTCTTGGTTTACGGGGGCTGCAGCTGGTAGACTTGGCAGGCTTGCCTCATTAAGAGCGCTCTTTGAAAACGGACTGTGTTTGAGCATTTCCCTAATGAGGACAGGACGGGGTTAAAAAGTGACCATTTCATGGTTGACTTGAACCTGCCTACTTTTCTTGATGTGTCGTTGTGAAATGCTTGATGTGGATAACTCCCACTTGGTGAAGGAAAAAGTCACTGGTTCCTTCAGGTCGGCTGTGGGGGTGGGGAGTGAAGGGGAGGAGGCGGTGGGCAGGAACCGGAGAGACTGAGAGAGGAGAAAGTTGAGGGAAAAAAAATCGAGGTAGGGGAAGCGGGGAAAAGAGGAAAGAAGAATCAGAGGAGAGACTCGAAACGGCCCCAGAACACAGCCGGAGGCGGGGGAGGCCCCGCCCCGGGGCTAGGTTGTCAGGTCCCATTCGCAGCCCCGGGCTAGGTAGACACGGAGCCCCTGGCACTCACTTTTCCTCTACCCATTGTCTGCCCAGCCTTTGCATCCACCTCTTCCCCACCCACCCCGAGCCGAAAACCGGAATGTGGGGGGTGGGGTGTGTATATGAGTGAGCGAGTGAGTGTGTGTGTGTGTGTGTGTGCGCGCGCGCAGAAAGAGTGCAAGACAAACCGCCGGCCTCCAAACCTCCGAAATCAAGTTCATTCACACGGGGCCCGCCGCTCTGAGCGGGGTGGGGGCAGGGCCCCGCGCGGGAGCAAGGCGGGCACGGCCGCCTCTGCAGGGCTTGTAGCGGCACACGCACCCGGCTCGCGCGCGTGCGCGCGCCCGGCCGCCCCGCAGCCCCGGGTGCGCCGCGGCCCCGCCCTGCCTGCACCCTAGCAGGGCGGGAGCCGCTTTCCGCCGGCGCCCCGGGCCGCGGGGAGGTGGGGATTGGGAGAGAGCCAAAGGGGCTGCTGGAGGAGTGCTGAGCGGGTTGCAGGAGGAGGAGGAGGACTAGCAGGAGGAGGAGGAGGCGGGAGCTGGAGGCAGCGGTGGCGGCGGTTCGGCTCAGTCCTCCCGCTCCGAGCGAGGCCACGTGCACCAGGCACCCCCCCAGGGAGGGCGGCAAACCGCGGCGAGGCGCGCTGCTCCTGCGGAGCTGCTCTGGGGCGCGGGCCTGCGCTGGGGAGACCCCCAGAGGGCCCCGCCCCCAACCATGCCGGCGCGCCCCAACTACTTGAGCCCAAGTTCACTCAGGCCCCCGCCTCCCCGACCTCCCCCTCCTCCCTTTAGCCAGCGGGCTTGGCATACCGCGCCCGCCCGGGGTGCGAGAGTCGGCGCCCCAGCCCGGGCCCCGGGGCGGCCAGGGTGTGAGGGAATTTTCCATTCGTTCCTTTCTCGGGCCCAGTCCGGCTCAGTGTTTCTTCCACTTGGAGGTTCCCGCGGCTTAAAGAGTGCGCAGCGAGCACCGAAATAGCTCTTCCAGGGCGGGTTTTCGGGGGTGTGTACGTATGATGGTGGTGGGGTGCGGGACTTCTTCGTCCAAAGGGCGAAAGAAAATCTATTAAAAGAGAAAAAAAAAGTGGTTCTGTTGAACTGGAATGAGACCTTAAACGAGAGAGGGGGGGACAGAGAGAGAGAGAGAGAGAGAGAGAGAGAGAGAGAGAGAGAGAGAGAAGCTAGTGGAGGAGGAGGAGGAAGGTGGGGGGCGGGGGGTGTGGAGAGGCTGGTGCAAAAGGAATGCGCGTTTGCAGGAGGAGGAGTAAAGCGATGATTGTGTAATTAAATAATAAAACAATCCTTAAGTCTGATTTGGAGAGAGCTCGAGCGGGGTCCAGAGGGTGGAACCGGTGAATTTTTCAACTTCCAAGTTTTGCAACGAAAGAAAGCGAGAGAGGGAGGGGAAAAAAGAGCCCAGAGCAGAAAAGAGAGGAGTTTGCAGCCGAACGGGAGAGCGGGATTTATCGTTTGGGATTTTTCAGGAGCGCGTTCCGATCCCCCTGGGCTCTGGGCAGCGGCAGCAGCAGCAGCCTCCTCGCTCAGCCGGGTCAGACGCGGGGCGAGGCGGGCGGGCCGGCGGGCGGGCGTGGAGGAGCCTGCGCGGGCGGCTGCAGCCGGGGACCGCGCGCCGCGAGCTTCTTCCGCTCGGGAGACCTGCGCTCGCGCCCCCTCCCTCACCCCGGCCTCTCCAGGCTCCCCCACCCCACCCCGCCCCCACCCAGGCCCTCTCCCGCGCGCGCCCCGCCACCCGCGCGCACTCGCTCACGCTCCCCCTCGCGCACACACATGGTCGGCTCGCGGCAAAGTTTCGCCTGCGATCACCACTCCGGGATCCTGCCGCAGTGCTCCGGGCTGTAACCTTGAACTTTCCCAGCGCGGTGACACATTTTCCTCGCTCTCCCTCCCGCCCTCTCTCCTACGCCCCCCTCCCCGCCTTTTTTAAAAAAGCATTTCACCACCACCTACTACCCCAATCCAACCCACACCGAACCTTCGTGCACCCCCTAGCCCCCAACAACAACAACAACTGCAAAACAGAAAACAAATCCCCAAACCCGGGCGAAAAGCAGCCAACACCGGCGGCGGCGGCGGCGGCGGCCTCGGCGAGCACGGCCAGCGCGCTCGGACTGCAGGAGGGTTAAAAGTGTAGATTGGATTTCAACCCGGGAAATCTAGCACGCCGAGTGAACTTGAATCTTTGGCTATTTAAGGAGGACTGGGTTTGTTGTGAAGTTGCGGTGATCCAGCGCAGAGCCCGGTCCTGATTGATCGCATCGCGAGGCTCAGATGACTGTAAAATGAATAGATGAAATTCTTGCTTTTTGAAGATTTTCTTGGGCATCTCCGGGAAAGTGCGTTTTTAAGGCGAAGTCATGATGTATTCTCCCATCTGTCTCACTCAGGTACATGTCTCGGTCGCTCTCTCGAGCTTTCTCTCTAGCCCGAAATGCCTTTGTTTTGTTTTGTTGCTATCGTCTGCGGACTATTAATGGCTCTAGTTGATCTCCGCACACCCCGGTCCCCCGCAGAAGAAGCAGCCGGGAGTTGCGGTGGGGTTTGCAGGGCGGCGTGGGACTCAGCGCACGGTCCCTCGCCCACGGTCACCGCGCGTGCCCGTCCCGGCGCCCTGGGCACTGAGAGCAGACGACTGCGAGCTGCCAGGGCGGTTGGGCCGGGTGAGGCCGCCGGGGGTGGGCAGGGCCCAGGCCGGCGAGCGCTCGCCCCCTGCGGCCCCCCGAATGCCTGCTGCGCCCCTGCCCAGGGTGCCCGATGCCCTTCTCGGTCACTTGCGCGCCGAGACGGACTCTGGCTTTAGAGGAACTTTAGGGGGACACTGAGCTCTCAAAAACAACTGGTGAACTTGGGCGAGGGGACTCCAGCACTAGTTGTGGGCGCCTCTGGACTCCCGCTGAAGGCAGTGGGCATTCGACGAAGAGAGTCCGAGGTCGTGGTCCTGCGACCCACTCCTTTGCTTAATTTGGGGATCTGAAACTCTGGTGCATTGCGATCCGCATTTTGAGGTTTCTAGGGACCACACCATCAGGGCGATCTTTACGTTGACTCGAGTTGGTTGTGGTGAAAGTTAAGGACTTTTAAGAAATGCTCATTTTGTGCAGACCTGTTCATTTAACGATATTTGGGAGTAGATCGTAAGGTAGAAGTAATGCTGGAAAAATAAGATCCTTTAAAATTTTTTTCACTTTGAAATTTGTCCTTAGACTTTAGGAACTGTGTTATGAAATAAAATACTGGCTTTAGACTTTTATAAGAACACAGTTTATACAATTTTAAACCAGTTGGTCAAACGGAGAAGTGGCGACACCTAATAGTCTTACCTGGGGGCAGCTTCCATCGTTACCCAGCTAACTAATCAACTGATGAACTGACTAAATATCTTAGCCCAGACTTGTTATTTGAAGCAGTATTTTAAACCTCTAAAGGTGGGGGACAGTTGATTTCAGCTTTTAGGGAAATTTGTCATGATTAGTAATTGATAACCATTTCCTTTGACATTGGCTTCAAAACTAAACAGTTAAAGAAGTGCTGCCTAGTCTTAGGTGTGTTACAATTTTTAAAAAATCCAGTATCATGCTGATGCACTTTTATAAAGGACAAATGATTAAGATTTCAATTGTATGACAATTAGAAGCCATTGTGATTCAAAAGGACTGAGGCATTCATAAATTGTGAATGAAGATGAAAACAATGATAAGGCTTATTCAGTGATTGGATACAGTCCTGTAGCTTTTTGGCTGACACATTTTTTATTGTTTATATTTTGTTTGGCATCTGAGTATGATTAACTTAGATATGGCTATTTTCCGTAAGTAAACGTGCACTTTAATTTAACAAAACTGGAAAAATGAGTTGCTGAGCTATTTGTATTTTTAACGCTGTGAATAATGGCCAATAAATATGATGAAAGTGTTTCAGGTATAACGAATTGTCTTCAGTTGCAAAAGTTACCTTTCATATTACCCACCAGCAGGATTTTTTTCACCTCTTTCTGGTAAACCACATCCATTTGATGTGATTTTTATGTTATTGAGACATAGTTCAAATAAAACAAATTGAGATAAGCTTTTCACTTACAAAGTGCTGCACCATTTACTCTCACCTGTAAAGGATTTTTTTTTAATATTTCTAGTATCGGCTTTTCAAAAACATTGTTGGCGATTACATTACATTTTTGGTTTCTTCTAAATAGGGATTGAAAAGTCACTAGCTTTATTTAAATTTGTGTAAGTTAAAAATACTATTGTAGCATAGTAACGTATGGAATATTAGGAGCATATATAGCGTAGTCATTCAGCTACCACATTAATATTCAGGGATACATACTTAATTCATGATGACTAATATTCTCTACTGTTTTAATAATGTAGGTCCAGGCTGACATATTGAAACTGTTTTGGGGATTTAAGGCCTAAACCAGAGAAGAAATTTTAGCTGTAGAATTCTCACTTTAATAACTATGTGACATTATAGGTAGTGTAAGGTGTTGCAAAAGTAAGGACACATTAACTGTGTTACTTTTATATCAGACTAGTAGTTTAGTTTTGTGTTACAAGAACCTAATAGCTGTAGCAAAGCATTTTTTAGATATGTAAGTAAAAAATAGAGAAATATTCTTAATTGGTTGAAAACTTTACAAATTGTTTCAGTTGTTGCAATAAGATATTTAGGTTTTAGAAAGACTCTCAAAAGGAGCTACAGTTAAAGTTGATAGTTATCAAAGTGTTTTTCAAAAGTATCAGTACATGGATAAAAATCTGTATTTGTGCATCAGTGTAAATCAGATGTAGAAGAAAATTAAGAACCAGCATATATAATTTCATTTTGCTTTTTCTAAAAATAATGTAAACCCTTAATAATATAGCTTTCACTTGGAATGATTGCACTGGATTTTTTTTTTTCTTTCATTGTCTTTTAAGTTCTTTAGGTATGTTTTAAAAAATGGTTAATTGTTATACAGCAGTGCTCCAAGAACTTCTAGTATTTACTCTTCCACCTCTATATTGGTCTAATTTTCCATCCCTTTCATGGAGACCATTGTTTCTCTGAAGAAAAATAAATATTTCCAGTGGAAATAAGACTGTTTACTTTTATATTTGAAATTTGTAACTAGGTTAGTCAATTTAGTTCAACTAAAGGAAGTTTAAAAAGAAAATTACTGAATGCCAGTGTGTTTTAACAAAAATTCTGAAAGAGCAAGATGGCATATTACCTTCGTATAGAGCCATTAGGTCTTAGATAATTTATATGGTTTGCTTTCTTAAATAATTTTCATTGTTGTTTAAAGTATTATTGTGATAAACCTTTAGTCAGAACATTTGAATGCCTTCATCACTTTTTTTGGATAAAGGCAAATTACTGTGTTCCATATTCATGTCATTCAAAATCACTAAAAATATAACTCAGCATTAGAAAACAATCACTCGGCATGTTAATACAGAAATATATATGACTTAATGGAAAACCACTACTTATCATTTTTGAGGATGTATCTCCATATGTCAAAAGTAAATGTTTCAGTTGAAAGACATCCACATATAGTAGATCCCTGAAAGATATTTACAAGGCAAAGGTGGACTAAGAAAGTTTGTCTCTTCTATTTATCAATAGGAAGAAAGTATGTTTCAAAACATTACTTGGCAGCATTGGCAACAAACTCAAGGCAACCTTAAAAAACATCATTTTGTGTGCAGTTGCTAAGAAATTCCAAATTCAGTCTTCACACTTGCATTTTGATTGTTTAAAATAAGTAATTAAAATTTTGGGATTTGTTACGTGATAGATGATTGGAAACTCAAACACGTTTAATCAAAAGTATGTTTGATATCTTTATAAGAAAATAAAATGTTACTGAACATAGTACTTAAGGACGTAAGTACTTAAGAGTTGGGGCATTGCTTAATATCTGTTAAAATGATATTGCATTTTTAAAAGTATCACAAGGGTAAAGTGAGACAAAACTCTCTTCACCCCCACGTACTCTTTACACCTCAAGTTTTTAGTTTGTGAATGTATATGTATGTTTTAAAATCATATCAATAAATCATAGTAAAAGTCAGCTTATAGGAAGTGAATTCCCAAAGCATGTTTGAGTCCATGCTTCCTTGAGCAGGGTTTCCCTTTGCATATATTTCTTAGGGGGATAAACAAAGTTTTTTGTAGTTACAGTGAATGCTGAAAGCATGGCATCAGAAAGTGTATGAAGATAGGGAGGTCTTATCATGGGCTGTGGTTGCTGTGAGCAGGGCCGCCTTCCCACACAAAGAACAGATTGTGGTTTAACTCTTTCCATGGCCTAGTTTAATGTGCTCGCATAGTAACTGAATTGTTCAAATCTCTGCTGGAAACTACTGATCGGTTTAATGATTTCCTCTATGGCATTTGGTTATGCCTCATGCTGTGATGTAATCATCTGCTTTCTGTATTGTTATAAAATTTTGATTTAGACTTACTCTGCTCTAGGAACAATTTACGGCAATATGTTAAAACACTTGATAACTGCATTATTGATTGGGTGGGATGTACACCTCTTCCAGATCTGAACTGCAAACTGCCAATGTGCCGCAGCCCTTAGCATTGAAACTTTGAGTTCATCTTAAAAATGAATTCATAACTCTGTGGGAGTTTGGGGGCGTCTTTGTTACTGTGTCATTAGTTTGTACTTTCATAATTTCTACCTGACAGAATTCATTGTCTGCTGATTAAATAGAATTTATTCCGTGTAGTTCAGGGTGACCAGCCCTAGGATGTGAATTCTAGTTTGGGATATAAACAGTGAGAGAAAGTTATTTTGTGGTTGGGGCGACAGTGTAGGGACCAGAAAAAGTAGCCAGAATGGAAGTTCTCATTTGTTTCAGATCTGGCCTTATTGCCCGGATACAGTGTGCACACGCTGAATGTTAAGCTCTTTCTCAGAACAGTAATAGGCCTGAGCTTATGAGATAGGGTTTACCTACGGCAGGAAGTAATGAAACACTGACTGCTTTGGGAAGTCACTTGAAATAACTGTAGGTGCAGACTGTCTGCCACTTGTGCCCGCCTCCCTCCCTTAAAAAAGGCTTAGGTGAAACAGGCAGGCAAAACACAGGACCCTAAGGTAAACCACTTAATTCACAAGACAGGATCCCTCCACAATGCAGATTCCCAAGCCTATGCCTACGGGCACCCACTGTCCTGTCGGAGAATTCAGATGCGTAGCAAATGAATTGTATTGATTCCACAAAAGCAGTGAGTGACCAGCGGTGCACTCCTGATGTCACCCTGCCATCGAATGCAGAGATACAAAGAATGTAAAGTTGGTGCCAAGTTGCCATTTTTCATTGTTCACCTCAGATTGATTTTTAAGGGGTTTAGAATAATTGCCATACTCATGTGATCGGTTAACAAATTAACTGACTCTGTGGGGCTTCAGACTCTATAGGAAAGCTGCCAGAAGAACACCCGTGTCAATTGTGTTTTCAACTTTAGAAACTTTTATTTGAAAACGCAAGAGTGTGTGTCTGTGAGAGAGTAGGAGCATGCGAGGATGAGTGTGCGTGTGTGTGTGTGTGTGTGTGTATGTGTGTGTTGAGGGCCAGCATTGCTGGTGGAGGGAGGGAATGTGCTGCTCAAAGTATGGAAACCTTCTGTTCAGGACACTGATACGACAAGCTGTGTCCTTTGCCTACTTTCCCTCACTGTATACCAGTTTCTCTAGTTACCTCTCTTGGAATGGTGCTGTTTCAGTGTTGGAATGTTGGACGTTTGATAAGAAAATGGATCAAGTTTAATGGCGCATGCTCTTTGTGCCACCAGCAGCCTCTTGCTGAGAGCATGCTCCAAAAGCGGGAACTGTGTGGCATTACACTGAGCATCTATATGCTTTGTGTTTCTGTGCCACAGAGAAGAGAAATGAACTGTGGCATCGCTCCTGCCTTCTGAACAGCTCTGCTCCGATTTAAAAAAAAAAAAAAAAAAAGCTTACTGTGTTCTTTGTAAAATGGTACTGCTTACTGTTAGTTGGTCAATCAATATTTAAATATTGAATTAAACCTTGGTTGCTTATGTTTTAAAGATTGTAGAATGCATCGTGGGAATGAGGGGGATGGGGCCAGGCTGGAAATACAAATATAAACCTTATTTTCTTTTTAGGAGGGAGAATCAACCTGTGAGTTTTGGTGGAAAAGGGGAAGCTTGGCATACACTATTTTACTCTGGTTTTGCTATTTTGATAATTATAAATAAGAAAAGAATGTTATTTTTATGCATAACTTTTTGTACCAATTGGGCATGGGTTGTGATCTGATTTTTTTTTGAGCCTTAAAAAAAACCAAAAACCAAAAAACACTAAACTGACGATGTATGTCTTCTTTTCCCCCCTCATCTTCCACAGGATGAATTTCACCCGTTCATCGAGGCACTACTTCCACATGTCCGTGCAATCGCCTATACTTGGTTCAACCTGCAGGCTCGGAAACGCAAGTACTTTAAAAAGCACGAGAAGCGAATGTCAAAGGATGAAGAAAGAGCAGTCAAAGATGAGCTTCTCAGCGAAAAGCCTGAAATCAAACAGAAGTGGGCATCCAGGCTCCTGGCCAAACTGCGCAAAGATATCCGCCAGGAGTACCGAGAGGACTTTGTGCTCACCGTGACTGGCAAGAAGCACCCGTGCTGTGTCTTATCCAATCCCGACCAGAAGGGTAAGATTAGGAGAATCGACTGCCTGCGACAGGCAGACAAAGTCTGGCGTCTGGATCTAGTCATGGTGATCCTGTTCAAAGGCATCCCCTTGGAAAGTACCGATGGAGAGCGGCTCATGAAATCCCCACATTGCACAAACCCAGCACTTTGTGTCCAGCCACATCATATCACAGTATCAGTTAAGGAGCTTGATTTGTTTTTGGCATACTACGTGCAGGAACAAGGTAGGAGCAGATTGTTCTTTCTTCTAGCCCGGCACACACTGCCTGCAGACCCCACACGCGGAATACCTGGCTTGGGTTAGATATCTAGGTCCTGGAAGTCCCTAGATCTGGTCCCTTGCTCTGGGGAGAGTGTCGTGTCCTCTTCCACTCGCTGTCCACTGCCATGTGCAAGCCATGGAAACAGATGTGGAGCTTTCCTACCTGGATAGGCATGGATATTTAAAGAAAGACCACAAAGAGACATTCAATGCGTTTTTGAATGTCTTTGAGATAGTACTTTTTCAAAGACACACAGTTGTCTGAAAATTATAGTTTAGTACACTTCACTTTTTGTCCTTGGCTACGTTCTTTACATCTAGTCATCTTTTCCCAGTTTGAAAATGTAACTTGATTTATGAGTAGTCAGACCGTTCTTTAATAATCTTTGTACTAGCCTCCTAACTAACGAGGTAGATGAACTTTGTTCACGCATCTAGTGCTGTTGCACTGAAAAACAGAATAAGCATTTCCTATTACAGAATGCTTAAGATAGCCAGTATCAGAAAGTATATCTTATGTAGACCTAGATTAATTTAATTTAAATATTTCTATCAACACCTACTTCTGATTGTGTAATATTCGCTGTAGATTCAATGGATTATAGTTCTTGTTTAAATAAGTTATTGTCTGATATTTTCCCAGAGTGACTTGGAAACACTTAATATTGTTCGTTTACTTGAATGTAAATTCATAAAACTTACCGAGGGGAAAAGTCGCAGCTCTCCTTACAGAACAAAAACAGAAAGTGGACTGGTTACACTGGTTTAGAATAAATCTCAAAAAGAATGCAGAAACCGCATACCATACCTATTTAAAAAAAATACTTGATAAAGAGGGTGGTATACATATTGCCGGAATAATTAAAAAATAGGTGGTGTTTTTTGCTGAGTGTTTTTTAAATTCATGAAGTATTTTTATTATTTTTATTTATCTTAATATGTTTTCCTTAAGGAGATGAGTATTTCTTCTCTTCGAATAAATGTGTTGGCATGTAGATGTCCTTGTATTAGCAACAGTCCATAGTAAAACATTCAAAAAAAACAACCTACCAAAGTGGACTGTAGCTTGATCTGCCATAGATGGTGGGTCATTTCTTAACTTGGCCTGGTGGTAGGGAAAATGGCCTGCAGACAGCCAGGTGGCAGACGGTTATCTGATGGTCGTTTTATAAATGTGGGATTTAGTAAATGGTATGAACCTTATCATCATCCAAAAAAATAAGATATCAGAATTACTCTTTTGACTGAGAAATCTAAGTACTTACTATGTGCTCTTTGTCTTTATATTTCCTGTATAGTTTTAGAAATCAGCTTAAATTTCATTTGAAAATAGCTACTTTGATTTTCGTTAATGGTGCTCATTGTCATACATTTGGAAATATTGTTTTTTACACGAAGGACTGCATTTACTCTTTATATGCACCTAAAAATTAAAGCCCAAATAGTGACGGTTTGGGGAAAAATATGTTTTTGCCCTGTGTGTCCTGAAATAAAAGCTCATTGACACATGACACTTAATTTGATGGACAGCTGTCTAGGAGGTGACATTTTAAGGTGGGCTGTGTACATGTGTTGGATTGACTGTAAACGTGTTGTAACTCTGTTGTGAAAGTCAAGGCTGGAAGTAAAGTTTTAAAAAGTGGGTCATGTAACTTTTTAGTGCAGAGAGGAAAGATTTGCAAGCACCTCAGTACTGCTTGTGTTTTAACTTGCTTAAAGGCTAGTCCTTGAGGTGTGCACGCATGTACATTCACTCCTGGGGCAGGCAGCCAACTCTCTTGGTTGATGAACTGACAATAAAGAACATATCCTTTAGATTTGTGAAGATAGATTGAAGAAAGAAAAATGCATAAATGCCTTCTGCATTGCACCATCGGTCATGATAATCAAAGTTTTAAGAAACTCTTGGAGACCACATTTTCAGAGAAAACATTGATTTTGTTGTTGTTTCGAGTCTCTCTTTTAAAAACCTTTCATTGTTTGACACTGTGCATCTAACTTGTACCTTCTGCTACCTGTGAGTGAATCGTCTCTTCTTAACATCTGTTGGCTTTTTTTTTTTTTTTTTGCATCAGGAAGCTTTTGTATTTTCCCTTTTTCAAAACTTCTGTCTTTGTCGGGGGGGTCACATGTAGGCTAATTATGTTGTTTTGCAGTGCAGTTGATTAAAGAAGGCATTTAAAAAGATAGGTCTGTAGTCAGTCAGCGGGCTGTATATCTTCCATCATGAGTTTTTATTTCTCCTCAAAGTATATGAAAATCCACTTAGGTCAGTTTTATTAATCAGGTAAAGAAGTATAAAGAAAAACATGAAAGAAAAATCCGAAAGGAAAAAGGGTTGCAACAGAATGAGCAACAGAATTACCTTTCCCCTCTTTTTTCTTTCTTTCCCCATTTCTAAACGACTGGGAGGAAAACACGAGAAAGAACAGAGAGAATGCCAAAGATGGTTGCCACTGGCACCAGGATTGGCATCAGACCCTCTTTGTTTAGCTCAGGATGCCTGTGATTTGTTAGTTGGCATCCGCATTGCAGTGTGGAGTGATGTTACAATATATTGACAATTTCCAGATCTAGAAATGTCAATAGTCCTCTTGGTTATTTATACAAGATCACAAACTGCATCTCTTCTGGAGGATGAAATAAGGACCAACAAATAATAAAGTTCATTGTTGACCAACTTCCTATGCTTTTTCCCTCTTTTTCTTTTGGTTCAACCCACACTTTTTTTTTTCATGCCCAGCAGTTTCAGCCTCATCTTTTTTTTTTTTTTTTTTTTTGAAATGTGGAAAGAGTTACTAGAGCTTTGGCTCTAGTGCTCCATCTGCATCTGATATGGTTTTGGGGAGAACGTATGCATTTTGAAATCATTTTTGATACATAGTTCATTAGACTTTTGCATCCCATGGCCGCAGGGCAGGATTTCCTTTAAAGCTAAATCTCTTTGTTATTCAGCCTCTTCTATGCCTAGAGTCTGGTTGACCGCAATTTAGTCCATTTTTCTATTTCTCTACATTTAGGCAAGGGTCATGTTCAATAGAATCATTTATAAAATGATACTACCCCCCACTTTACCTAAAATATACATATCATTTGGGAGTCCCTGCGCTTAAATCCATAAAATCACTTGACGTTATTGATTCAGGGGGCTGCGCTTCGGCTGTTTCGTTGCTACAAGAACCGCCATTTTGTTTGTGAAGTGCCAGGCGAGGGGGAAAAAAAAAGGCAGACACTGTGCTGGATGCCAATAATGGTTGCCAGTGGCACCGAGGTTGGCATCAGACCCTCTTTGTCTAGTTGCTGAATGCCTTTGATTCGTTGGTTGGCATCCGCATTGCAGTGGGCACACTGGAAAGTTTTTGACAATCCCTGAATGAAAGCTGCTTGCTTGTTTGCTGCAGCAAACCTTAGCTGATAGAAAACCCTTCCTTTTTTTTTTTCAGTTTTTTTTTTTTTAAGACGGTGACAGATGAAAGGGAAAAACAGCTCTAAAGTGGCCTCCATTTTCCCAAAGATATTAAAGATGTCCAATGATTTTTGGGCAGGTGGTACCTGTTCCCCATATTGTCTTTGTTATTACCTTCATGAAAGCAAAGCAAAGCAAAACAAAACAAAACAAAAAACCAGGCAGGCCTTGCACAGCACACCTTGCTGAGATGTGGGGGGCTGCTCTGAGAAGTGGGCAGAGGACCGGCTGGAGGCAGTGACATGGAATACGCTTGCTAGGACTGACTGTGGCTTGTAGTCACATCACTGCTTATTTCTTAGGTGATTTTTAGTTCCTTTAGTTTCCCCGCTTGCAAATTTTATAGTAATAGTAACAAGTTTAGAGGACTTTTTTTTTCCCCTTTGTAACAGCATACATGTTAAAAAAAAAAAAAGGAGGGGGGAAACCTCCATGTGGAACCCTAACACCAGAAAGACCCCAAGAGGCTGAAATAATTTTTGTTGCTGTTTCTTAGATGGTTTGCATTAATATTGCTTTCCGGTTAACCACCGTTATCTCGTTAATTAATAAGAAGTATTAGCAGTTCTACCCAAAGGGCTACACAGAAGGAAGTCTGGCCTAGGGGAGGCCTTGGGTCGCCATGCTGTGTCCAGTCTGAAGGGGAAAAAAGCCAGGATGGGATGGGCTCGGGGGAGACTGGGCTTTCTCTGAGGCAGGGAAGGGTTGTGAAGAAAGAGAAAGGTCGCAATGCACTAGGAAGTTTAAAGATCTCGAGAGAGAGTTACTGTTGTCCTGAATTTAACAGATCCCAATTTAAACTAAGTCAGCCTACCTGATTTTTGGACCGTCCTTTGCCCTCTTATTGAACATGTTTTGGAGTACTCAAGAAAGTTCATGGCTGTCATGAAAGAGGACGTTCCGTGGAACCCTTAAAATTGTGGATGGCAACTTTTGCTGTTTTATTGTTCGGTGTTATGATAGTTAAAGTACAGTTCGAAGTCGTGAAAAATGTGACTTGTTTACGGGGGAGTTGTAATCATTGTGATTGTTTTTGAAATAGAATCCTTCCTGGTTGTCACATATCATTAGGGAGGAAGCAAATGGTAAGAACTGTTTTCCTCCCTCAGTTACTGACTTTCAGAATCCTTTGGGGTAACAATTATTATTATTATTTTTAATGAAAAGCTTAAGTAGATAACTGTTTGCAAGTTGACAGCATATTTTAACATTTTAATAAATTTCACTTCAGTTGCAGACACTTCCCTTTATGGGGATAACCAAGCTTTCATCATTTGCTAAATCGAGGTTGCTCTCCAGGATGATTTGGTTGTGCTTACATTGTGAAACGAGCAGAAAGCATAACGTTTGTGTGCATGTTTGATTTAGGGGAACACTGTTAAGTTTTCCCATCTCGCATCCTGTCCTTGACTGAACTCATGAACTCTAGTGCACATTTGTTTGCATTCTGGCTCTCACACAATTCACCAGATAAAGAAGGGCTCTTACTGGCATGTCTTGCTCCTAGGCTTAATGAGACCTTTGTGAGAACATATATTGTAAGATAAGATACTTAGCAATTTTCTCACTGATAAGAAGAAAACACAGTCTTGGGGGCCAGAAGTTCACCCTCTCTGCCATGCCATGATGTTCCCGCTGTAAGACTGCTATGTTGGACAATTCAAGAGTTAAACTCCAAGGCCCCATTTGCCAGCTGGGAAAGCTTGGCATCTGTGTTCTGATATGGCAGACGAAGCTCTTGCATTGCTGTTAATATGATCTCACTTTTCAAGGGGAAAGGAGAGAGAGGAGAAAGGGAGGGGAGGAGAGAGAGAGAGGGAGAGAGAGAAGGAGAGGGAGAGAGAGATATTTATTCCATCAATTATGATTTTCACATATTTAAAAAGTATATAATGATCCACTTTCTGGAGGCAGCAAAGGTTGATAAAATGTCCTGCTGACAGCGTTAGGTGTCCCTGCCCACCTTATACCCTGTCACCAAATGTACAGCACTATACATTTTGTAGTAGAAAATATTCCCCTAGATTATGCATTTGGATTTGCAAATTTAGTGCACTATGCCTCTTCTGTGGTAAAATAACTCCGTATGCACAAGAACAAAAATGATGTTCAGGAATAATGGCAATTTGGGGGAACTGTGCAGTGACAGGAGATGATGGTTAGGTCTCCCAAAGGGTGTTCCCTGTCAGATATAGAGTGCACCTGGAGATTCAGAGCTGGGCAGGAGCCATTCAGGGTGGCTATTGCTTTAGTTCGTTAAAGTTCCTGTTTTCTGAGGTCATATAGAAGAAGTATATCCACACATAACTGTACTTTACATTGGGTAGGATTTTTTATTTACTTACTTGTTTTTCCTTAAATTTGGATTTTATGAGGAAACTGCCAAAAGGAGATTAGAGTTTTAATCCTCTATTAACTTTTTTTCCCTCTTAAATTTGGCACTCTAATTTGGAACACGAATCCAAGATATCTTGACTTAGTCAAGTCTGTCCCCTCATAAACTTTCATTCTGCTCATTTGAAGTGAAAAACAAGACCAGTGGGCCTAAAATACTGTTCTTTGCCAGTTACTCTTGCTCTTGCCATTTTCGCCAACCAGCTGGAACTTGAGCACCTAAAGAGGGAGAGACCCAGTGGGAAGCTGAGTCAGAATTCTCTGGAAGTCTTAAAAGTTAAGATAAGTTTTCATGTCTGTCATCCCAGTGGCTTCCATGATAACTGACGTAATAATCAATACCTCCTTCCTTGTTTGAAGCTTCAGGTGTTAGCCTATGCTATGCTCATTAGAATAGGGAATTACTAAATATCTGAAAATGATGGCCAAATGCAAGGATGATCCCTGGCTCAGAAACTGGTTTTGGGAGGAAGTGTCTCTTCTGTTTGGAAGGGTGGCATTTTCTCGTTTGAAGCTGATTAAAGTTGACCTTGTGACGCTTGAGGTGTTTGTCAGGGTATGGGCTGTGTCCAAGAAAATGATCAGCCACCATCGTGTTCAAAGTAAAGTTTTCCAACTATTTCCCTCTCCATCCGTGGGGAGGAGGGATAATTTTAGAAATCTCAGGGACCAGTGGTTATACCTTGGGAAACAGGGGTTGTTATAGCAGCACGCCTTGGTGCCAAGCATAGCAAAGCGGGGCGCTTCCTCTCCATCAAGCTCACTTTTTCTGTGGAAACATGGTATGTCACTTCACTTTAAAGTACATTCTTGGGTCCTTGAACTCTAATTTGGTGATGTGGTTAATTTAACTGAATTCCGTTGTTAGGATCTGGCATAGAGAATAAATCATCAAACTTTGAAACTTGTGAAAGTTATGTGCGTGGAGTGGAAGAGGGAGCCTGCAGAATTAGTCTGCAGATTAGTCTGTATCAGGCTGGATGTTACAGGATGTGAGTCTAATGGATCTTGAATGCTTGGGCTTTTTGGTTGTTACATTATTCAGAAAATTGGAAGAAATGGCCATCAATTAACCAAAGAGGTGGAAAGATCTTGAGGCTGAATGAAGGCCATACATATAAGAAAAAAAAAAAATCCTCAAAATTTACATCAAGCAGTGTTCTAAGAGGGGAATGCAAACTATTCTTGTGCATAAATATATTGTTTATAATAAAACACTTAGATACACATATTCTCTCTGTTTATGATGATAGTTTTAAACAGGACAATGTTGATGAATCACAGACAAATTAAAGAACTCTGAATAAGGACTATATAATTGAAAATATGGGGTGATGGATGAAGTAATTTTACTAGCTGAGAGTTGCCTGGAGGTTGTTTATTTTCAGAATCCCATTTTAAGGCAGTTCAGAGCATGTAGTAAGTTATGGATGGAGCACAAATCGGTTGAAAATGGGATTTGTTTAAACAAGTGCAAAAAAAAAATATAAGAATCGCCTTTGAGAAAAAACTTCTTTACATATATTGCAGTTTTAAAATTCTGGTTAGCTTCACCTCCATGTCTCAAAGTAGAAAATTTAATAAAAAGCATTCGTTGCATTTTAAAATATATGTATCTCCCACAAAACTACACAAAAGCGTTTGATAAAACATCAGTTCATACTGTGACACTAATATATATTTAGATGCAGCATGAAGCTGAAGATTTTTTTAAAAACTTACTTTCTCAAAAATCAAATTGAAAAATGCATGGAGAAATATACTACTCTTAGCAAGGAATGGTAGAGCTTGGAAGAGAAATCTGCTTATGAGTACAGATGTTAAAATAGTTATTTGAAATAGGGTGTATTCTGTAATTCATGTGAGTAGGGGATTACATTTATGCCCATGTTAATAACACGAGTATGTCAATATGAAGTCTATACCCCTCTATTAGTGAATTCTAAAGTGTGAAAAATGTTCCTGCTTAGGACAACTTGTATTTTATTATTCTGACATCTGCAGTTTCTGGATGGATTACCTTAAATTTGCTATGCTATGTTAAAAGCCTTGTTTTATGAGGTCGGTCTCAGCTTCTGGCCTTGGTGTCAGGAACCCTGCTACGTGATGCAACTTGCCTTGTTAGGTTTAATTGACCAAAGCTGATGTGTTAAAACAATTCATTTGTGTTGTAACTTATGCCCTGGCTAAGTTGCTACCTGAATCCTTTGACCTTGACTTGTCTGGGTCATGAAATGGCTGCAAGCTGTTTGACCTTTCTATTGTGCGGTAATGTCACTGTTTCCTCTTATTCTTTTATGGTAATAGCTGACAAAAAGCCCCAGCCCTGACTTTACACCCCAGTGGATTCAAGGCGTCCCTCCACAGTGGCTATGTCTTCTGTTTGACATGGTCTGGCTGTAGAAGTGACTTTCTTTTGTTTCCTGACAGTGATGGGGACAGATTTGCAGCCCTCCTTGCTCCAGGGGGTGGGGAATAGTATCCAGGCGTTTAGAGGGATTTGGATTCCTTCTGCTTAGATTTTCAGTTTCCGTGTTTTATGATTGTTCATATCACCATTTCCTTTTTCCCTCTCTTTTGAGGTTGACTTTTCAGCTTTTTATATTTATGGTTTCCTTAATAATTACTTTTCAACATTTTCAGCCGTTACAATAAAAATATTTTATTGTCACTCTATATGGTAAAACTGGTCAGTTTAGTTATGCTTTGGGTTGACGTTATCTAAGTCCTAAAATGACTGACTTTGAAACTTGACCTCTTAAACTTGTCTTGTGTTGGAAAAAACTATCTACTAAATCTGTCGGAGTCAAACAGAATTTTTTAAGAAATGAGACTCATGTTATACCTTTATATATCCCATGTTATAACTTCTAGTCTTGAAGGAAGCCTCTTGTGACTTAGCTAAATTTCAGAGCATAGTAGTGAACCATTCATTGGTAAATTTGAGGTTTGTATTTCTTTGGGGACATTTGCCAGTATGTGAAATTAAATATTTATTTTAGCAACTATAAAGATTGTTTTTTCCTTTCTTTATGACGCTCTCGCATGCAAAAATAGAGAAGTTTTTACCTCTGTTCTCTTCCGAAGCAGTGAAATCATTTTATTTTAAAAATATTGGAAATGCCTTCTAAAATGTTAAAACACAGATATTTTTACCCGACCAAATTTTTCTTTGCCAAATATGACATTGTAGTTCATGATTTTTCTTATATTTGCCAGATTAAATATTTAAAATCCAAGCTGTTACATTTTATTTTTAAATTATTAGAGGAAAAAAGGAAGTTTAAGTTAGAATGTGCATTTCCTTACTTGTATGTCCCATACTGTTTATCCATGTGTGTGGATACACTGATAGATGAGAGACAATGTGGTACAGGCACTAGACCCTTGGAAAAAAGGACGAGGTTTTTCTATTCCCATTTTAAAAATATCTGAAGTAGCAGGTGAGAGGGTTTTTCTTTTTCTTTCTTTCTTTTTCTTTTTCTTTTTTCTTTTTTTGGTTGTTGCTGTGTTCAAGGATTCCCCCCCCCCCCCCAGGAATGATCACAAGATCAAGGAATCGAAATGCTTTCCCGCATTCATTGTGTTCACAAAATCCAGCAACATAGGGATCCAAGGAAGAAGAGTGAATGAAACACATTAAATCCAATTTTTGTTAGTAGCCTCAGTTTCTCTCTCCTGTTTTATAAAATTCAATCTAGACCAGAAAATGCCTTTCTTGCCTTTCTGCTCATTCACTGGTGTTCTCAGTGGTGGGGCCAACATAGACTTTGGATGTGTGGTCAGTGGGCTAATGGGTCATAGGTGGTGGGACTGTGGTACAGGAACATCAGCCAGCGCTCACGGATGTAAAAAATACCTGTGATTTCTTCCAGAGGTCCACCTCAGTTCCTCCACTGAAATAATTTAAAAGAAATCTTAGCTGCTGAATTAAAGAACCTAAGTTCCTGGATCATGGGTAATTGGTGTGTGTGTGTGTGTGTGTGTGTGTGTTTGTGTGTGTGTATGTGTTGCAGAGTTGAAGAGAAGGAAAGGTAGAGTAAAAATGAGAGAAGTAGGGCTTAGATTTTGCAGAATCACTTGAGAAGGGTGGTTCATTCATAGATCGAGGAGTAAATTACATGTGATTTAAAATAGTCTGCCGTCTTTGAATTTTGGATTCCTTTACGACTGAGTAGATCTCCCTTCCTGTGCCTTTTAGTTTTTGTAGAGCATACAGAAATAGAAATAAGTGCATGGATCTGACATCTTAGTTGTCTTATTTCTGCCTTTTATCAGCTTTGTGACCTTGGCTAAGTCACTTAAGTGCCATGTGCTTTGGTTTTCTGTTTTGGAAAGTGGGGATTAAAATGCCCACTTCACAGAGCTGTTTTAGGATTATATGAAATAATTCATGTGAGTAAAAGCAATAATGTTAATAAGAGCCATTACTACTCTAGATAAAGGAACAGAGCAGAGTGTAGATATTCGGAGAAAATGCCCAGGGGTGAAGAGGATGGGTGAAGCAGGTGTTGCAACAAGAGGTCACCCGTTAGTTTGTGTGTATCTCAGGTGATAGGATATTCCGAAGAGACAATGAATGATGTATCTCGATACTTGTTAGTTGGCACATGACGTTTAGCTAGTTGGGTATAGTTTTTGGAGCTACTTAAATTAGAATTACTGTACAGTTTTTGCAGGCCTTTATATCTGGACTTACCTTTATATCAAATTTACCAGAAAATTAATTTCCTGATCAATCTAGGGTTAGCTGGAAGGAATAAATAGATTTATTAGTCTTTCGTTGAGTAAATAGCTTTGGTGTCAGAAGAAGGGTGTCTTAGGAAATGCTTGTAGTTTATCACATTCTAGTAAGAACATAAGATGCTTATTTACAAAAAAAATAAAATAAAATAAATTGCCCACATTTGCGAGAACTATACTTATATTTTAGATTTGGTTGGACAGAAGTGGTGATGATATGGACTGGATGGTTCTTGAAGAGCAAGCTGCTGGTTTTTTTGGCTCTTAAGTCTGAAAGTGTTTTAATTTAAAGAGATCCCTGGTTGGATTGAAATTTAATGTGTTTCATTAGTTACATGAATTGTTTTGACCTTATAAGTGCCACTTAAATCTTCCCCTTTATAAGTCACTCTTTCCCTCTCATCCTGTTTTTGGTGTTCAGAAAATTAATTAAATAATCTTTACAGGAAAAGAAGTTAATATTTCTTATTTAAAGTGGTTACACTTTGTCAAAGAACAACTAAAAGCCAAATGGAAAATGGTTAAAACATGTGCTTCTTCTTTCCAAGCTAGTTCGGGATTTGTGTTTGAGTTTAGCGGCTCTGGCTGTTTGGATCCAGGTGGTCCTGAAGCCTCTTTTGTGGGGCCAGATCCTTGGGGAATGAGTCATGGTGCTTCTTGTCCATAGCCAGTGGGTTGCTCCTCTCACTAGCTTTGGCCAACAGGTTTGAAATGTGGACAGATTAGCCTGTATCCACAGTCTCTGCAAAGGAGATAGCTTAAATCACATGTCACACTGATGCAGTGCAAAGAAAAAAAATCATATTTCTCCACGAAGCATTTTATAATAATACTTAGAGGTTTTAGCCAGGAGTTAATAGGAAAAGTTATCTCACTGTTTGTTCATCTGTTAAAGGGTAACTAGGGTGTGCTGAAAGTAGAATTGGAACATTGATTAGCTTGCTTAGATTCTGGCACATAATTTTTAATAATCTACGTCATGCCTTTTCTTTTTGAGAACCTACTTGGTTTTTAATTGCCATTCTGTTCATGAGATACACAAAAAACAAGAAGCATGTATTTTATTTAATACATTAAAACGTGCATCCAACATTTTAAACATATGTAAACTGGATTGCTCTTGATGGTAGAAGGATTTGCTATTTTGTCTTGCTAATACACTTGAAAAGCTTTGTTTGCATTTTTGATTTAAACTTGATATTGACCTGAAATGGGGATGCATGCAAGGTTATTAAATACTGGTTACCTTTCATAGTCTCCTGGAGATGCTAACATATTTCTTTAAATTTCCTGATGGTAAAGCATTAATTTTTTTGGTTACGACTTATAGTTATCATGTAACAATATCTGTTCTATTTGCAGTCTCTAAATAAGGGAAAAGCTGCTTACAGTAATATGAGGATCACTGGTCTTAGAATAATTAAACAGACTTGTTATACTACATTAATCCCTTTTGGAACATTTGAAATGACTTCTTAGTACTAACAAACACAGCCTACAATTAATCTGCTTTTTGTATCCAGCATTTGTATAATATAAAACATGTGTATGGAGAAACATATTTCAGGTTTAAGATGAGTTCATAGGAGGACAAAATGAAATTATATTGGACTGTTAAGGCAATATGAATATGATTCCAAGTACTGATAAAACATGGAATTCATTTGAATCGGCCTAGGTAGACAAATTGTTTTTCATAAGTTTATGTTTTTTGGTAAAGTTTGAGCTCTCAGAATTACTTTCTCCTGAGATCTAAGTTTTGTACATGACATAGCAGATATTTGCAGTATGAAATGGAAACATTTGTGCAATCTAATATCCAGAAGGTATGTTGACACCTTGTGAGCTGGTGTTTCTTGCTTGGTACCTGCACTGATACAGCTATTTATTAATCCTAGAAAAAAAGGAAGTAGACTTAATTTTAAAGTCTCATCCAGTCTTTTTCTATATTTCATAGCAGTTATTTAAGTTAAGGATAGACTCTGCATTCACTATTCAAACAACATTTTTACAGATTTGTTTAAGGGACTTCTGAATTAGGATTGTGTTTACATCTTCTGTGGTGGGAGCTCCTTGAGGCATAATTTCCTCCTTGATGTGGGCTTTTTTATTGTTGTTGAGTTTTTCCCACCCAGGGATGTGAATTCAACCTTGTGTATTCCAGTTACAGGGAAAAGATGTCGTGTAGGATGAAGTATTAGTTCAATTCTGGGGCAGATTGCATGTGTATGTACAGAGTACCATGGAAGTGCTGGGCTTATTGAGTGGTTTGCAGCCATTTTAGACCATGTGCCTGGGACCAGCTAACACATTGTCAGGAAAAAACATGATGTAGCAACAATATTAGATCATGCAAATGAGACTACTGAATAGTAATAGTTATGGGCAATATTTTGGAAAACACTGATTAGTGACAGTTTTATTACAGCAAATGTATGTATCAAGTCCCCAGATTTCATTGTAATGCACTGAAAACAGATGTCAAAGTGTCCCAAACAGAATTTCATGGTTAATCTACATATTGCATGGAAAGTACAAACAAACCATTTAGAATTCTGTTATTTAATCCTTTTAGAAGGAATGAAAATATACAATTTAGATTTACTCCATTCTTTCTTTTAATTTCAGTTTTTGTTTTCTAGGAGCTGATGATAAATTATTTTTTTCTTTGCTATTTCTTAAGATGCCTATGGGAGAAGACATATCTGCATATGGACATGGTTTTACTTAATGTACTTTGAACTGTAAGTTTCTGAACATAAGGTCTTTGCATTAAAAAAAAAAAAATTAGGCTCTAAATTATTTAGTGACCTGGTAATGGAATTACTTTCTTCTATTCCTTTGTTTACTGATGTAGCATTTCGCTCTATGCCACATAGTGATTGAAGCAGCATACAGAAGTGGAAGAGAATAAAATTGGTAGCCCTCCCTTTTGCGAGCATGGGGGCCTCTCAGTGACTCAGTTTCTTTATCTGTCAAGTGACGGCCATTAGCTGAAGACCTCTGCTGTCCCTCTTAGCTCTGGCATTTTAGGAATTTGGCTTCTGCTTTCCCTGGTTGGGAGGGTGGGAAATCTTCTTCCCCGTAAGCAATATTTAATGAAGTTTAGCTGGATCTTGTTAAATTTTGTATTTTAATATGTTTTATTTATTAATGAGAAATAGAAAATGTGTAACTTGACTCTTGAGTAACACTTTCGTGTTGCTCAATTCAAAGTCCAGTAGTCGAATCATTTGGGTTCAATCTAGATAAAAAGCTTGCTTTTTAAAGAAAGAGGTCTTTACCTCCTAGAATTTTAGAGCTGGAATGATCTCTGGAGACCTTCTCACTTTACAGCTGTGGGTACTGAGTCTAAGAGCGGCCCAAAGCCACTTTGGTTATTTGTGTTAGATTTGCTGTTACATGGGCATAAATAAGCATAAATAACAAAAGTGCTATTTTTGAACATGGCAATTTTTTTTAGGTACATAGAGAAAAATCATGATTAAAAGAACATGTACTATCGTTTGTAACTTATTGGAATCAACTAATTGATTCAAGAGACCCATCTTTTTTTTTTTTTTAATAGTTTTTCATAGGATATATTCTAATGAAGTCAGTCCACAGCCATGGTCTTCATGAGAATAACTGTCTCTCTTTTTCAGTGGGTGGAAAAAATACTCTTTTAAATTATGATCACCTAATACGGATTTGATAGTGATTGGAAAACAGAAAAGATCCATGAAAAATGTACTCCCAGATTTCCATTAACATTAAAGGTCATGTTTGAGACCGGTTGTAAGAAAAACCTTTTTTGAAAGCCAGATGTTGGAAGGAAAGATGGGAGCTGGTTAAGAGGAGTTGGTTTAAGTTCTGCTTCCTGGATATCTCCAGTTTTCAGATTAGCTTGATAATTACTTCATCTCCATTTTCCTTTGGATGGTGTATCTCTCTCATCTTAGTTTTAAAAACTGCTTTTTTCCCCCCTCAGTTTATTCATTTATTTATTTATTTTGCTTTTTTAAGGCCACAACCAAGGCATGTGGAAGTTCCCAGGCTTTGGTCGAATCGGAGCTGCAGCTGCCAGCCTATGCCACAGCCACAGCAATGTGGGATCTGAGCAGCATCTGCAACCTACACCACAGCTCACAGCAACGCCGGACCCTTAACCCACTGAGCGAGGCCAGGGATTGAACCTGCATCCTCATGGATACTAGTTGGTTTTGTTTCTGCTTTCCCCTCAATTTAAAATAAATATCCATATGCCTTCTTTTGTTTAAGAGATGTTTCTAAGAATTTTTTCCTAGTTTAATTTTAGAAACAAAACATACTAAATTCACAAGGGGAATTCAATTTTAAAAGGAACCATACAATGAATTCTTTTGCCAAGGTAAGAATTCCTTATAACATGAAAGATTTATCTGTAAATTATGTTATAGGACTGTCCTGTGATATGCTTATATATGTATCCTGGTAACCCTAAATACAGCAGAGATTAGTAATTTTTAAAGCTGAGATAAGAGCAGTTTGAAAAAGTTTAATATCAGCTACCTTTATTAGCTAACTTCTAGTTTGATATTTTATGAAGAAAGCTTGAAAGTATTTTTTAATTTATTTTTTATTAGGGGATAGTCGATGTACAGTGTTAGGTCGATTTCTGCTGTACAGCATAGTGACCCAGCCATACATATATATATATATATTCTTTTTTCTCATATTATCTTCCAATATGGTCTATCCCAAGAGACTGGATATAGGTCTCTGTTTTACATCGTAGGCCCTCTTTGCTTATCCATTCTAAATATGAAAGTATGTTTTAAAAGCATAGTTGGAGATGGAAAGATAGATAAATAAAAGTTGGGTATTATCTAAGTGCAATAAACCAGAGGAAATATTATGGGGACATACTATAAAATATATAATAAGTAGTCGATGAATGAATGAATATAAATTACTTAAACTGAATGTAGAACATGGGGGACAAATCTGATGACTGTTATTATGATAATTCAAGGGAAGTTCCTCAACCTGGGAACTTGTTTACTGAGACTTGTTTTTTTTTGTATCTCCACTGGTGACTGGTCACTGTAGAAGTATAGGAAGTATCATCCCCACCTTATATGTACTTTAAGTTTCAAGAATTAGTAAAAAAAAAAAAAAAACCAAAAAGCAAAAAACCACCACATGAAATATATAGTATCTATATTAGCAATAGAGCATATTATAGAATCAAGCTGTGGCTTTAAATGTTTGTTTTACTATTATTCATTTTGTGATTAGGTAGATTAGTTATATTTTCTAGGATCCAATTTTTTGAGCTCTATGGTAGGTACCTACTTTATTTGTGAGGGTGAAATGAAAAAATGCTTGTGAGGTGCTTGACACTGTGCCTGTCACGTTGTAGGTACTCAGTAAGATGTTTGCAATCACTGCTATAGTTTTTAATCAGCAGCCAGTATGGTGCCTGCCCATAGTACGTTTGTGTACTTTTTTGTTCAGTGAATGAATACTTCCCACCTATACTAAGGATTCTGGAACACTTCATTTCCCTTTTGTGGAGCAGAACATTAAATTAGGAACAATACTATGACAAAAGTGGGAAGAAAAATATTAATGTAGCAAAAATTAAAATATTTTGGTTGCTATGTAATGCCTCAAAATTGACCCTGAATGAAATGAACGATGAAGAATGTAGAACCACAGCAGAGTATCTGTAGGTGACTTAAGGAAATAACCTTTCCTAGGAACATAAAGACATATTGGATTCTTGTATAAATTTCTTCATAGAATCCAGTATACTTTACACTATCCATTTTTCATATGGCTTTTCATTTGCGTTATAAGGAAATCTCAGACATAAACATAATTGGAGTGATAAAAGAACATATCTATAAATGTTGCCCAGCCAGGAATATCTGAGCAGTGGTACTTTATACAGGACACCAAGACTTTATTATTATTATTATTATTATTATTATCATTATTATTTTGTCCTTTTGGGGCTGTACCCATGGCATATGGAGGTTCCCAGGCTAGGGATTGAATCAGAGCTATAGCTGCTGGCCTACACCACAGCCATGCAGGATCCGAGCTGCGTTTGCAACTTACACCACAGCTCATGGCAACACCGGATCCTTAACCCACTGAGCGAGGCCAGGGATCGAACCTGCAACCTCATGGTTCCTAGTCAGATTCGTTTCCAGTGTGCCACGATGGGAACTCCAGGACACCAGGTCTTTAAAATCCTGAATCTTTGCATGGACTTGAATGGTAATATATATTTTTCCTCCTTTATGTCTCTGATAGCACTGAATTGTAGTCCCACAAAGTTTGGAAGAGATATCTTAGTACTTTGTGTAAGATATTTTCTGAAGAATAATTGTTGACTGTTTTGTTTTATTAAAATATGTTACATTATTTAAAAAAATCATTTCACTAACAATATACTTTAAGTGCCTAAAATTTTTGATGTTGGCAACTTTTCCTCAATAGTCACTGGGTAATAATCGTTATGCTGTTGTTATTCATTTGATCAGTCATTATTACGTTTTCCCAAAGAGAGAGAAAGTGTGTGTGTGTATACATATATATGGTACATTATTTCTTTTGTTTGGTATGTGATTAAATGTGATTCCACACATATCATGTAGACAAGAAAGTGAACATGTATGGATTTTTTTTCCAGGGATGGATTTATTAAGATGTGTCTTGCAAGGAAGATATAAAATACTTGATATACAGGTGAAAAATGGTTGAGAAATACATTTATTGAGTGGGAGCTCTATAGTAAGCATTTCAGTATTTTAAGGAATTAGGAAAAAATAGTGAAAATAGAGATTCCCTTTCTAAAATAATTTGCAAGTTAGAAAGAGAGGATAATGGCCACTGCAGTGTTTATGAGAAAGAAAACTGCCAAAGATAGTGGAAAAGAAGTATACAACTAACTAATGGTCTTACCAACTACTATATATAGTTAAATTTGCCAGGCTCCCTGGGTGGAGACCCTGTGGGACTGCATTGGAAAGGTCACAGAGAGGAGGTGAATCTTGAGCAGAGTTTTCTCAGGGGTTATGTAACAAAAACAAAACAAAATGAGAGGGGATAATCAAGAATCTACCTTTTATATTAGTGAATTCTATTTGGTAATAACGTATTATATGAGAAATATATTTTTTGTTATTTTGGTGGAAAAACAAATTTGATGTTTTGTTTAAAGAATTTGTTAATACATGAAAAATCTAATAGGAAGCTGTAACCCAGATGCTAAAGTACTCAATACTTAATGACTTTGATTGATTAATCTCTTTTTTTTTAATGTGGGTAGTAATAGCAAATTCTAATAAACACATTGTTCTTATATGTAGCTTAGCTTCTAGATTTCAGAGTAAACCCGTATACATTGTTTTAAAATGTTTATTTAGTATCTTTTAAATTTATCCTAGCATTTTTATTGTTTATAATTTTGAATGTAAAATATGAACATATGCTTGTCATGTGTCATATATCTAATAATTTGTTTTAGATGGAATTAAAATAGTTCTGTAGGCAGTTAAAAATCTAGAAAGCAGTATATCCTGCAGAAATATCTTATTTAAACTATCTTCTAGGAGTTTGCATTGTGGCTCAGCAGGTTAAGGACCTGACATTGGCTCTGTGAGGATGCAGTTTTGATCCCTGGCCTTGCTCAGTGGGTTAAGAATCCGATGTTGCCATAAGCTGCAGCATAGGTTGCAGGTGCAGCTTGGGTCCGGTGTTGCTGTGGCTGTGGCGTGGGCTACAGCTACAGCTCTGAGTTGAACCTCTGGCCTGGGAGCTTCCATATGCCACAGGTGCAGCTGTTTTTTTTTTTTAAAAAGTGTATACATACACATATATATATATATATTCTAAAGTTAGTTGAATTCAATTTTGTGTTTAGTTCATCTCACTATTATTGTTATTGTTATTTTAAAAATCAAGTGTGGCTCCCCAATTCAGTAGAAAAAATGAATTGTTTTAGTGCAATGAGGCATGTTTTATAGTTAGGCTGAAATATCTGATCAGATGCAAATCTATCCTTTCGTTATTTAGAGCAATGGACTGACATAGTGACAACCCCAACAATAAAATAACCCTCCACTTTAAATATTGAATCTTCCTAATATATTTTGCTCTTTGTAAATGATATCTATTGTACAAAGTAGTGTTTCCTCATAGAAAATTAGAGAAAAATATGTGAAATGAAAACTATGGTGATCCTTTGATTGTAGCTATCTCAAAGTTCTTTTTTTTCTGGCATGCCCACTGTATGTGGAAGTTCCTGGACCAGGGATCAGACCTGCGCCACGGAAGTGACCTGAGCTACAGCAGTGAAAACACTCAATCCTTAACCCACTGTGCCACAAAGGAACTCTTATATCATAGCTCTTTAAAAGTAGATTTCAAACTTAAAAGGTTATTAGGCTTAACTCCTAAAGAAAGAATTGAATCTAGTGTGTGAAAATCTTGGTTCCTCTGTGCTTTGCCACCTCCTTAGACAGCTAAGGTGTGAATTTAAGTTCTTAGAGGGCAGTGATCAGGTTTTCTTTTTTTTTTTTCATACTTCTCTTCCCCTTATTCCTCACAAGGGGATCTATAATGTTGATTGTATAGTTGGATGTTGATTATGATGTGCAGATAATAGCGATACTATAAGTGATGAAATTTGAAAGGAAATGTCTCAGTTTGCCGTTTTATGATGGCATTTTAAAGCCATTCTTGGAATTCCCTGAATGGCTCAGTGGTTAACAAACCTGACTGGGATCCATGAGGACGCAGGTTTGATCCCTGGCCTTGCTTGGTGGGTTAAGGATCTGGCGTTGTTGTGTTGGTTGCAGATATGGCTTGGATCCCATCTTGCTGTGGCTGTGGTATAGGCCAGCAGCTGTAGCTCTGATTCGACCCCTAGCCTGGAAACTTCCATATGCCTCGGGTGTGGCCCTAAAAAGCAAAATAAATAAATAAATACATAAATAAATAAATACATAAATAAATAACCATTCTTCTGTCTACAAACAAGTTGCTTAGTCATTTAACAAGTATTCATTGAGTACCTACTGTGTGTCAGGGGCTGTGCCAGGTACTGGAATTACAATATAGAGAAGATAGACTTTTTTTAAAATTTATCATAGGGGAAGACAATTTAGGAAGAATTATCTGGTGTTTGTTGTTCTCCTTTCTTAACTGAAAAGCATTGCTATTAACTGCTTAATAAACACTTTGTGGAAAGAGTAATGGTAGTGATTATCACCTGAAGGAAATGACTTATGAAAACAATTATGTGACAGTTTTGGAGAAAACAGTGAGACTGTGAGAATAGATTATTTTGATTCACAAGTGTAACTTTTTTCATCTGTATGACCAAAACTATTTGTGTCCGGTATATATGGTAATAATAAGCATTCTCTATGACATCTTGTAGCCTGTAGCTTTTCTTGCAGGAAACTGGAAACATGTCAGGATGCCTTTCTGAACTCTGGCCTTGCTCCTAACTGGAGCCATTGCACCAGGCTCTGAGAGGCATTAGCACCATACCATTCAGAGGTGAGAAAATCAAGAACTGTAGAGAAGTTTGGAGGAAGAGCAAATACATGGACTTCACAGTGATGGTTGCAATCAATGTAAGAAACAGAAGAATAGAAATGTGGCCTTGGGGGTATACCCAGTAATTTCTCCAATTCTTCAGATGTCAGCAGATCTATTGCAGATTTTGCATTTAACTTGTCAGTCTGATGGGTGTCTGTGACTGACAGAAGTGACTGGGGGTGTGGGGAGTGGCAAGTTACTCGCAGGAGCCATGAAAACAGTGTATAAAGTTGGAATTGGGAGCACTAAGCCTGAAACTCTGTTTTTATCATTTTTAGTTCTATGACTTTCAGCAAATGTTTTAAAGTTCCCGAGGCTCCATTTCTTCTGTGTAAGATGGAGATAATAACCATCTTAAAAGCTTTTAAAGTAGGGCTAAATGAGTTAATGACTTGGAAAAGGCCTTGCTTAGTGACTCAGTCCTCAACACTTTGAGATTGTTTGAGTAAAGGTAGATAGGATTTTCTAGGCTGTGGTGATTTTTCCATTATGCTTTTTAGTATATAGTTGTCTAGCTCACATTTAGTGAGCACTTAATTTGTTTCATGCATTGTTTTGTGAGTTTCATCTTATGACTTGTTGACTCCTCAATGACCATGTGAGGTAGATCTTTTACTTTCCTTTCACAAGTGAGAACTCTGGGGTCGAGTTTCGTGACAGAGCCCAAATTTGAACCTGAACATGTGGCTTGTCTCTGGAGCTTCCTTAACCCTGCTTCTAGATGGTGAAGTCACTCTATCCACATTAGGGCAGAAGGAACAAAAGAAAATACTATGTAGTGAGGGGTAATCTCTACATACTAAAAAGATAAACTCATTTTAACTTATTCACCCATTTGGAAAAGGATTGAAATGACCATTTGTCTTATCTTTGATTTGTACATTGTTTCTTTCAATTTTGAATAATTAATTCTGATACAGAGTAAAAGTTATAGTGATTTCCAATCAAATCTTTTCTCTTAAGCTAAGCAGTCTTTCTCATTTGTTGTTTCCTCTTATTCTTTTGTGTTTTTGTATGGGATCCTGAAATTGGATGTGTTTCTTGTGTAGACCACAAAGGATACCTAGGGAAGGTAAAGCAGCCTTAACGAGCGGATTAAGCAAGTCAAGAGCCATATGTGATAATCCATCTCTTCAAAAAATAGGCATCCTGGTCTTTATGATTGGTTTATGATAGAAGACCTCCCTGTTTCACTCACACCATGCTAAGTTATGGTTTTCCTTACAAGCCTTAGAATATTTATTCTCTTCTTCTTAGAAAAGCTGGGATATTTTTCTCAGGTTTGTTGATATCTGCTTATATCTGAGTAAATGGACTCTAGATTCTTTCTGTGCTGAGAGTTTTCCGAAGAAAATGGGTGCATGAACAAAGGACAGGTATTTTGATTTCCATAATAAATTCTTTGTTGTAATTTTCTAAAGAGAGGCAAAACTGTTTTTGTTTGTTTGTTTTTTTCTTTAGGGCCACACACCTGGCACATGGAAGTTCCCAGGCTAGAGGTCAGGTTCCCAGCCACAGCCACAGCCACAGCCACACCAGATTCCAGCCACATTTGCAACTTATGCTGCAGTTTGCAGCAACACTGTATCCTTAACCCATTGAGCAAGGCCAGGAATCGAACCTAGATCCTCATGGATACTTGTAGGGTTCATTACTCCTGAGCCACAACAGAAACTCCCAAAATTGGTTTTGAATTTTGGGTGCGTGCTTTGTGGATTATTTAGATCAGAGATTACGCGATTTATCAATTATCCTAGGATTTGCAGGGCAAATACTCCTTCACCCCCTCTTCCTTTAGCCTTCATTCGTTTTTTGGTTCAATGGATTGATTTTGTTTTTAGATATGACAGTGAGACTTAGTGAGAAGGATAATGTGGTGGAGTCAGAAGTGACTCCTCTTTCTCTTCTCTTATTATTACTGCTTTATAATAATAATAATAATAATAATAATAATAATAACAATTGGCAGTGATAGTAGCTGTAACAAAAATAACTACAGTGTGGTGATCATGTTTTACGTGTCACCTGAATTATGTAATATAATCATTATATAGTTACCCACAGAAGTAATAAGGGTAAGGGTTAAGTAGGTATATTGTATCATCATTTAAATGGTGAAGAAGTTGAGGTTAAATACACTGAATAACTCTCCAGTCAGCTAGCAAGTAAGTGGCAGAGCTAAGATCTAAACCCATGACTGCCCCCTTCCTATCTCATATTCTACTACTACTATTACCTCTTCATTTGAAAAAAAAAACAAAAAAACAAAAAAACCCTGCTCTTCAGTTTTCTCCAAATAAAACAATTTCTTTTTTTTTTAAGGGTCTTTCCTCATTTTTAAGGGATATCATTGCATTTTATAATAATCGATGCCTGTCAGTTGAAGACCTGTCACCAAAGTACAGGGTGATCCTTCTTGCCTAGATTAAGAAATAATCACATATATATTTCTGTCCTCTAAATATTTCTTTTTTCTATCTGCCTGCCTGTGTGTTGGTTTGTTCCTCAGACACTGCTGTTCTGCCCCTTAGTGAACAAGAAATTGCCCTGCTGTTCTTAGACGCTGGCACAAAACATTTAAGCATGTTGGTTTTATGTATTTGCTCCAAAACATGAATGTAGATAATTTTATCTTCCTCTTCCTTAGGTTTCCTTTTAGAGATGCTTTATAAAAGACCAGTGAGGGCCAGGGCTGAATCAGCTGGAGTTCGTGCAGCCCTGAACACCATTGGGATTGCTCTCACCCCGAATGAGGAGTTCATTGTCCTCAAAGACATTATGTTAAAGCCCTTAACTGTGAACTTTCAGTCAAGATGCTAGACTTGCCAGTTAGTTACACAGAAACTATTCTGTCCGGGCTGGAATGTGGCAGTTAAGACAGGGGAACTTTGATCTTCAAGATAAAGTGGGCACAGACACTAGTGCACTGTTGCCGTTTTACCACAGTTTTAATTCGTATAGTTTTTTCTCACTTTAATCTAAATTCCTTCAACCTGTGTCCAGTGTGAATGGTGGGGTGACACAAATCAATGAGTATTTTTTTAGAAAAACTTTAAGAACAGCCAATGCAGTTCATTCCCCAAGACTGCCCTGTAACCACCCCAGTCAAGAATGGCAGTGATATTTATGTCAGTTTTCTTTTAGGATGTATGCCAAACTTTAATCTCTGGGTTTGATATTTATGTGGCTATTTATTTAACCTTTTAACCTTGTCAAAATTGTCTTAGCCAGCTCTCAAATGGCAGTAATCATGACAAAGTCACAACATTTAATATTTATTAAGCTCTTACTGTGTGCCAGGTACTGTGCTAAAGTGCTCTCCATAGTTTATCTCATTTAATCCTCATAAGTACCTGATGCGAAAGCCATCACTCTTAGCATTATCATCTTGTGAGAAATAAAAATACTCAGAAAAAATGAACCCTCTAGGAACCATGAGGCTTCAGGTTCAATCCCTGGCCTCGCTCAGTGGGTTAAGGATCTGGCGTTTCCGTGAGCTGTGGTGTAGGTTGCAGATGCGGCACGGATCCTGCGTTGCTGTGGCTGTGGTGTAGGCTGGCAATTGTAGCTCCCATTTGACCCCGAGCCTGGGAACCTCCATATGCTGTAAGTGTGGCCCTGAAAAGCAAAAAAAAAAAAAAAGCCTCAGAAAGAGATTCGGCCATGACCCAAGTTTGTACAACAGTAGGTAAGAGAAAGAGCAGGGATTTGAATCCATGTTTTTGGTTCTGGAGCCCTGTACACCTGGCTGCCTGGCTCCTCATCCGTTCTGTGGTTTTGCAGATGAGTCAGCACACATTCAGGAACCTGTTTCTTGATCTGCAAAAAGAAGCAGTGCTCTTGCATTCTTGATCAGCTTATTGAGGAAACCAAATAAGAAAAGCACAGAGGAAGAACAATTCCCCAAAATGAATCTATGTACAGTCTAAAGAAATATGGAGATAGATGAGATGATTTGATAGCATTATCTTCTAAAATCATGTTTATATATAGCCATTTCTATGAATAATCTCAGAAAATAAATCACCTCACTTGTAAATTGAACCTCAGCAAAGTGGGCCACCACATTAACTTTATTGTGATTTTCATGTTTATGTTGTTGCTGATGGTACAAATCATTTTATACTATAGAGGAAGAGTCATTGAAAACAATATTGCATTTTATTCCGGAATATTTTGCGTAAATAATATTTATTGAATATGTATTGCCCTCTTGATGCTCTTTAGTACTACTTTGGTGGGGGAGGGGAAGACTGACAATTATAAAAAAGAAAAGAAATGGATATAATCTGTCTGTGGTCAATAAAATGAGGTAAGTCTTTAGCTAATTATTGCAGAAATGTTATTCGTGTAAGTAGATGGCTTCAGCATTTAAAATTTCTCTCCAAATAATGTAACCTAAACCAAACTTACACAGTTACAGAAGTTTTAATACTGAGTCAAATTGCCTCAATACTTTTTTTCCCCTGAGTAGACACAGCTGCAAAATAGACTATTTTTAGAATGAACACTACCAGAAATATTTCTTCTAAAATTTACATTTGGCTTTGAAAAATAAAATAAGATTTTTTAAAAAATATTTGACCCATAGAGTACATAGAGGAATTTTCTATTCCTTTGAGTATTTATGAATATATAATTTTGAAGTTTTTATGTTCACTTAATTTGTTTTCCTAAAAAAGACAGGTGTAGGGTATTCACCTGCGTGTGGGTATGCATCTGAATGTGTGAAAATACAGCTTAGGGATTACAACAATTTAGTCAAGGTCATAAGTGACCTGACGTACCCTTGAGCATGCTGTTTATAATTGCTGTGGTTAGTTTTCCTTCTCACTGTTTTTACCTATAATGTCAAAACACAATTATATGGAGTTGGTATGTTCACTAATAGCAGTTTATCTCTGCATGGTTTATAGACAGAGTCAAAAGCCAGCAACTATAATTACATCCATGTTTCTAACTTAGCAGCAAGCTAGAAAAGTGTGGTTGAAGTATGCTGTGGGTATAGTGCAGCCAGTAGGAATTATAGGGTAAAGTCATTGCTTTGCATTCTTTTGGTTTTACAATAATTGTTACTTAAATTTTGTTTTCTGGATTTTACCACTGTCTGTTGTGTTTATATGACCACATAAAGAGTGGTTGAGTTACGTGTCTCTCCACTCTATTTTTCTTCTGCTTGCCTTCCTCTATAAATGTACTGGTTCTTCTTTCACTTTCTTCTGACTCAGCAGACAGTACATTACAGTTAATAGTTTTCTGAAGCAGCCTAATATTCATGCTCTATGGAACCCATAAGACTTCTACTATTTGCATTATATGTTTAATTGGATAATTGTGGGAACCATGTTGAACTGTTAACAACTGTCAAGCCTTTGATTAATCTTTTGAATGTTCATTGGCATGGTTCAAGTTAGCAACCACAATGCAGATTTTTGTTTTGGTTTTTTGTTTTGTTTTTGTTGCTGTTCTCGTGATTATTTGAGAGGGTAAAATGATTTATCCAGAAAAATATATTTAATTTCCCATTTTGGCTCACCTTACATACTGTGGCAGAAAAGAAGCAATGCGATTTATGGATTTAATTTATTTTGCCTATGAAATATTGCAGTCTAAGAAATCTCTGGAAAAATTACTACAAGAAAGCCTTCTTATATTTTAATGACCTCAATGACGTAAAATACAAAAGGGAATCTTTACTTTTGAACTAGTACTGATTTGAGCCCATAGCTTGGAAAAAGTAATTGAAAGGGAGCCACCATAAATTTGAGGAATATTTGGTACTGAATCTTGGAACTAGAGATGAATTATGTAAAAAATTATTCTTTTACTGATGTATATTCACTTCATATGGGTCTTACATGATATGAAATGAACATCAGAATTAGTATAGCAGAAAATTCCATTCAAAACATAAATAACTCTCAGGGACCCTTAACATTTTTTTGTCTCTTTCACTTTAAGTACATGTCAGTATGCTGGTGGAACAATGAAATATTTGCTTTTCCTTTAATAATTTGTAGGAATTTGTGATATTTGGCCTAATGATGTATAGTTTTGGGGTTGGTGTGCATGCATTTTGGTAGTGGATAGAGAAAACAGGTGCATAATGGAAAAGTTAGAATGAACACATGAATATTTGGACAAAATCTTAAAAGAGTTGGCATGAAGGCCATAAAAACTTACAGGGGCTTGATACTCTAGTTGACTAAACTTACTATTTTCCTTGTAAATGCTACAACTCACTTTTATTAGAATCTTTGCTGAGAACAATCAGGCTTCTTTCTATGTCACAAATTGCAGAGTAGGACTTTGGATAGTATTCTGTCCTTGAGTTCCAGGCTTTTAAATATTATTTTTTAGTTATACAGTGACACTTGAATAGTTTCTCATTGTAAAAGCTGAAATACATAGAGCTAAAATTCCCCTGACCTATCTCTACCCTTCCTCAGAGGAAAGCACTGTCATCAGTTGGGTCTGGAGTCCTTCTGGCCCTTCTCTTCAGTCTTTGCTTTTGTTGAAGTATTTATTGAGGAGAGTGTTCTCTTCATCATAAAAGAGATGCATCTTCCAGGGAACCACAGACATCGTGTATGTGCCCACCCCCAGCTGTCTTCTGAGTCCTCTCCTTCCTCACAGTGTCTGATGTAGGAATGGAATTCTTTGTGAACTGGTTGCTATGAGAAGAGACTAGCCAATGAGTTGCCTCATTTTCTTAAGGCATGTTATAAGTTGAATATGGAACATGAGAGCATTGTTCTTGTGAGAAATACTGTCTCACACCTAGTTTTAAAACAAAATGGGAGGAGTTCCCTTTTGTGGCTCAGCGGAAACAAATCTGACTAGCATCCATGAGGATGCAGATTTGATCCCTGGCCTCACTCTGTGGGTTGGGGATCCAGCATTGCTGTGAGCTGTGGTGTAGGTTGCAGATATGACTAGGATCCTGCACTGCTGTGGCTGTGGTGTAGGCTACCAGCTGTAACTCCAATTTGACCCCTAGGCTGGGAACTTCTACATGGTTTGGGTGCCGCCCTAAAAAGTAAAATAAAATAAAATAAAATGGGAATGCATGGGTAGGGAAGATTGAAACATTAAAATTGGTGGGATAGGTCTTACTGAGGAGGCAACATCTGGGTCAAGATTTGATGGAGGTGGGTACATGTCAGCACTTTTTATTTTATAAGAATTTATTTTATTGAAGTATAGTTGATTTGTAATGTGTTAATTCCTGCTATATAGCAAAATGATTCAGATATATATATATATTCATTTTGATTTATTATAGGATATTGAATATAGTTTCCTGTGCTATACAGTAGGGCCATGTTGTTTATCCATCCTATATATAATAGTTTGCCTCTACTAATCCCAAACTCCCTTCATCCTTTCCCCATCCCTCTTCTCCTTGGCAACCACGAGTCTGTTCTCTGTATCTATGAGTCTGATTCTGTTTTGTGGATAAGTTCATTTGTGTCATATTTTAAATTCCATATATAAGTAATATCATATAGTATTTGTCTTTCTCTGACTTACTTCACTTAGAATGATAACCTCTAGATCTACCCAAGTTGCTGCAAATGACATTATTTCATTCTTTTTTAAGGGCTGAGTAATATTCTATTATATATATATACACACAGACACACACGCACACGTGCATACACACACTGTATCTTCTTTATCCATTCATCTGTCAGTGGGCATTTATGTTGTTTCCATATCTTGACTACTATAAATAAGCACTCTTTTTAAACAGTTGAGAGTATGAGTGTGTGTGGCAACCCTGTGAGGCAAGCTCTATTATTTGTTTATTTATTTATTTTACATGTAAGGAAACCGAGCAACAGAAAGGTTAAATCATCTGTCCAAGGTCACAGAACTGGTAAGTGGTGGAATCAGGATTTGGATGTAGGCAGTTTTGTTAATCTATTATTTTAGATCAGATCTTAAGCTGGCTTAGTGAAGCTAATCCAGGATAGGAATAACCTCTTTAGCAGACTTTGTACTAAACTAGATATACTGGGCTCAAGATTAATTTCTCTCCCTTGGAAATAAAATACTGGATTCTACCTGTCATATCTGAAGTGCATTGTTTTGAAGTACCATCTTGGATCAAGTTAATAGGGTTGGAATGGGCACTTCAGCTACTAGAAAGCAATCCTGCCACTTATGTTGAAACAGTATTTTGGTGCTCTAGTCAAATGCACAAACGATTTAAGGGGGTAAGGAGGATTATTTTAGATGAAGAATATGCAAAAGGAATCTAATACCATTCTCACCTCTTGAATTTGCGTTGTTTTTTTATAAGACCATTATTTACAGTCAGGAGTTTTATGGTAATTGTACCTTCCATTGAGGTTCAAAATGGCCTCTTCAGCCAGCTCATAATAAGGTAATGAACTGGAGAGGAAGAGTAAGAAAGGAGTGTGTTGAAGGAGCAAGTTCAGATGAGAAGCAGTGATGTTGTGGCCCATAAATATTCATCCAGAAAATTTCTTGAGTGTATTGAGCTGTAGATGAGCAATTTACATTGAATTATATATACGTATATAATTTTTTTTTAATGGCTACCCCTGCAGCATAAGGACATTCCTGGGCCAGGGTTTGAATCGGAGCTAAAGCTATAGGCCTATGCCACAGCCACAGCAACACCCCACCCGAGCCACGTTTGTGATCTATGCTGAAGCTTGCGGCAACGCCGGATCCTTAATCCACTGAGTGAGGCCAGGGATTGAACCCACATCGTCACAGAGGCGATGTTGGGTCCTTAACCTGCTGAGCCACAACAGAAAATCCTAGATTTATTATTTTGTTCATTGAAATATGTCATTTCATTTCCTGTAGCCTCAAAACTCTTTTCTTGGAGTGTCCTTGAAGCCCTTTGACCTGCTTTCTCTGTGGAGACAGTCTGACCACTGTTAGCCTCAACTTCCCTATATTTCGGTTTTCAATAAGCTCCCAATCGTAGCCACTGCGTGCTAGGTAAAATATGTGAAATGGAAAGGGATGCAACTTTGAGAATGTATTTGTTAACACTGAAAATAGGATTCACACTTTTCAGTCCTGATACACTTTTTCATCATGGGGATCTGTAGACGTAATGTTCTCCTTTTAACACAGAAGGAGAAAGCACTCTGATGGAACCCTGCCTTCCATTTTGGATCCATCATCACCCACTGATACTTAAACTTCAGTTTTGCCATAAAATGTGATAGTATTGAGTCATTCCAAAAGGATAAATTTTGATAATATAGAGCTCTGCGAACTGTGATTGGGTGCTCCCCCCATATATGTGTGAGTGTGTGTGTGTGTGTGTATAAATATATAATGAAAAATTCCAGAGAATATAAAATTTGACTTGTTCTTAACACCTTGCTTAATATGTAGTATGAAGAATGTTTTTAAATTGAGCCTTTTGCATTTGTAACCTATCTTAGATGCTTTACTGAAAACCTAAAGTTAGTTAACATGTTTTTTCCTCAGTGCTCCTATAATTGATGAGCAGAGCAGACTTCTGCTGGAAAATATAAGGGGCACATGACATCGTTTTAGCCTCATGCCCTGACTGGAGATATTTTCTCTCAGTCCTAGTTTTCACTTTCTCCAGAGTAAGTCATCACTTATGAATCACGCTGAAGTGAAAGGTCCAAATTCCCTATTGTTCAATCCAAACATTACACCTTAGTAATTCTCCTTACAGGGTCTTGCCCCAACCCCCAGCTTACCTTCGTTTTTCAGGCTTTGTTCACTAAACCCATATCTAAATATTCTAGACTGTGCTCACTCAGAAGCTCATATCTTTTCTTTCCTTGGCTTCTGAGACAACCAGAGGGGATATGCTAGTCTTGTTTCTCTGTAGTGTTGTATGTTGATTTCCATGTATGTTTCAGACCATTGAGCCCTCCTGTTTTGGAGGTCCAAAGTCAGATTTCCCTGGAACATATGTATCTTGTTAGCAATGTTATGACAAATAGCAGCAGCTGTATAAACTAATCTTTCTGTAACTTCACACAGGGGACTCAATTAACAATGGACCACTGTCAGCATTTAATCCTTTTTACCTCTTGGTTCCTGTGAACTTTTCTATTAGTTATCAGGAGTATTCTTACCCATAAACAGAAGACATCAAATAGTTCAAATCAATTGAACTTTCCTTGGTGTTCTCTAAGGTGATTTGGAAAAGGGCTGGCAATTATAATGATTCCTTTATTGGTCCTGATAGAAAGACATACTGGTCTCATGAGGATGGTTGTGACAGAATTGAGGATTCACTTTGCTTTGGAATTGTTTCTGCATTTAGCACCCAAGTCCATGGTCTTGAGAAACTGACCTCTCAAGTTTAGAGTGACTATGGTATGAGCAGGGCAGCAAGGAAATAACTTCTCCCAGAAATAGTCACAGAGACAGACATGTCTTTGTGAGCTGTCTGTCATGTAGCAGTCTACTTTTGTGTATGATAATTTGAAGTCCTGAGAAACCGAAATCTCAAGTGACCTTTTACCTCTTTCTGTAATTTTTATCTTTGTTTCTTTGTCAGAAAAAAAGGAGGGCAGGTTGGATGGTTAAGTACAATGGGATATTTGGAAAAGCAGAGTTATGGCTTTAGGATAACAGTGAACGAAAGTTCAGTTTCCAGTTTAAATGTACTTGACATTTGAACCCTTGTTTGAAGCTCTTGTTTTAGGTCTATCTGCAGAGGACATCTGGAATTCCTTTGGCTTCTAATCTATGGCAAGTGAACAGGAATGGATGACAAAGGGACATAAAGATAGAGCTCAAACAAGTTGTTGTTAATTCTTTCTTTCACCTATGAGGACTAATGAAAAGCTTAAATTACTAAATTCAGACTGGACCATTGTCGCTACTTGCCAAACTATACATGCTTGTACGTCTCTCTAATCCATATTTGAAAGCCACAAACAGAAGCGCATAATTTGGCAAAACACCAAAAACATGCCTCGGCACACTTCTGGAGATTCTTCCAAAAGACTTACTGATTCAGAAATTTTAGTATGTGTGTACGTGTGTGTGTGTGTGTACATCCATATTGCCTGGAGATGCTTACAATTTAGTTCTGCCAGCAAACCTTGTGTATTACACTTGTTTGGGGGGAATCAAGGACTTTCAAAATTCTGAATTGTAGAAGGCAAAAATTAAAGCTGATTATTGGACAATTATGTTCTCTTTTAATTTGAAGATAAGTACAAACTTATTACTTAAAAATAACTGCCTAAAACACAACATATAAAATAGTTTGCCCTTTAAGAAGTTTAAAACATCTTTTTTTTTTTTTTTTGCCTTTAAGGCCCGAACCTGTGGAATATGGAAGTTGCAAGGCTAGGGGTCAAATCAGAGCTACAGCTTCCAGCCTATGCCACAGCCACAGCAATGTGGGATCTGAGCCACATCTGTGGCTTATACCACAGCTCATGGCAATGCTGGATCCCCGACCCACTGAGTGAGGCCAGGGATCGAACCTGCATCCTTAAGGATAATAGTTGGGTTTGTTACCACTACACCACAATGCAAACTCCCATCTTATTTGTTTTTAAAATGTGTTTTGAGTTTTTTTTTTTTTACAAATGAGTTAAAGGTAATAACTCATTATAAGGAAAAAAATTCTTCATAGAACCATAAAGAATTTTCCTAAATTGATAGATTATTCATTTCCAAGCTTTTTACAAAAGTATTTTTCCTTTGCCAGGTTTCTACTTGATATAGAAATGATATACTTTTTTTTTTTTGTCTTTTCTAGGGCCGCATCCACGGCATATGGAGGTTCCCAGGCTAGGGGTCTAGTCAGAGCTATAGCCACCAGCCTACACCAGAGCCACAGCAACGCGGGATCCGAGCCGCGTCTGTGACCTACACCACAGCTCACGGCAATGCCGGATCCTTAACCCACTGAGCGAGGCCAGGGATCAAACCTGCAATTTCATGGTTTCTAGTCAGATTTGTTAACCACTGCACCACGACGGGAACTCACAGAAATGATATACTTTTAAACAAAGAATATAATATTAATTTAATCCAGAATACTTGAAGATATTTAGAACATAACTGCATAGAGTTATAACAAGACAGATATGGAAGACAAACAGTCCATCAGAAGTCTTTGGTATGGTCCGCTTTCCCTTGCATGAATATTATTTTTTTTTAAAGTCAAGTGCTTTTATATGTAACGTTTTATTTAAACATCCCAGTTTCTCTTATAAGATAGACATTATTATTCCTCATTTAAAGATGCAGAAATTAGAGCTCAAAGAGTTTAAAAGAAGCTGCCCAAAGTCACACAGCAAGGAGGTGGCAAAAGCAAGAGTAATCTGAAGTCTGGTTGACTCCAAAATAACTCCCTGGACACTAAACCTTGACCTTCGAGAAGGGAGGCAAATATTACAGATCCATCTCCTTTATCCCTTGAATTGCAAGCCACGCTGCTCTGAAGGTAACTGCATGTGGATTGTGTTAATGTATTTCCTTATTGTGGAGTTTAAGTTATGCTTTATGAGTTATACTTTTGTCATTTGTTTATGGTATCATACTTAATATTTATCTCAGTTGGGTGAGATAGATATTGTCCGCATTTTATAGTCAAGAACCATTAAGCAGTTGAGAGCTGGGCTAAAGTGTGGAATCCTTCCTCAACTGTTTTTCCCATTGCATTTTAAATAGCTCCAATCCAAGAAAAAGCCTTGCTTCACTTTTGATCTCATATCCAAAAGTTGAATAAGGTAAACATAATTTTTTTTTGCTTAATTAAAAAAAGTGAATCTGCAGTACATGACCATGTAATTCTTTGTAAGCATCTTCTCAGATGATGGGTACAGATTAGTAATTGGTTGAGCTATGGTATGCGCTCATTTTTGGTTGCGAGTTTTTTTCCTTCTCCTTATATGCAGTGCCATTTGAGAATTGCCCTGGAAAGGTACTATTTTTCTCTCTTTCTGCAGACTTTTATATCAGTTTCTTAGTGTGCAATGTAGAAGAATATCACTCTCATGACCTTTCAGGTATATAGGCACAATGAAGCAGCTAAGATGCTGAGGACTGCGTAATGGGGTTTTCACTTACACACGTGGTTGTAATTCCTCAAGGTAATGCTGGTGGATGGGATGATTCAGGAGGTAGTCATGAAAGTCTTCCTTGCCTGGCAGGGTTTCCGCACCATAGTTCCGTATCCTTTTTCCTCATGGTTTACTCCAACTGCACTGATATCCTTTTACTATTTCTCTTACTATGACTTTGAGATTGACAGTTACCCCCAAACCATTTTGAATCCAAGTGTGTTCCATGATTAGAGGAGGTGAATGTTGATTGATAAAGAAGTGAACATGAGATAACCAGAAAGGTAATAACTATGGATTATTCCTTTAAATGTGTGATACAGGTTGAGAATTCCCAGACCTTGGTGCATGTGGGGAGGCGATTTTGGCCTAGTCCATGTAAAACTCTCATCAGAAGGACAAATGGCTCTGTTCACTAGTTGGACAGATTGAGGCAGGGACAAATTAAGAACTTTTAGTGATGGTTCTTCCACTGGATTTTATCATAGATTTTTTATCAGTTTAATGGTCTGGGGCAGTTGATTTGACTTTTTCTTGAAATAAATCAACAACAAAAAAAGAACTTCACTCTCTCTTATTTGTTGCCTAAACAATGTTTCCAAAAGTTAATTGACTGTCTCCAGTACAGCTGATTTGATTGTCTCAAGAAATCAGTTAGTTTTGCTAAAAAACAGATATAACTCCTCCACCTCTTGTCTGGTGCTTATACAATGTTTCCAGAAGATCATTATCCTTCAGCATGCTATCAGTATGGAGAAGGCCCATTTTTTTAAAAAAAGATAATGCTCCCTCTCTTTCGTGAATTTCAGCCTATTTAGACTTGGTTCTTATGCCTCACATTGAATACTTGTTCTAGAGAAATGTGATCCCAGGAATGCTGGTGGTTTGCTGTGTGTTAAAATGGTGCTATGCTTTAGGTTTCTGTTCCAATCTAAGATTTCAGAAGAGTCAGTAACTGCAAATAATCTAAAAGGGGAAGAGTGAAGAATGCTTCTAACTTCCCTTTGAAATGAATAGCTCTGCCAGAGCAGCAGCTATTAGAAAAACAAAAACGACAAAGAAAAGCTGCTCAGCTCAGCACACAGAGGTAAATTTACTTACATCAGACTGAAAAATGAGGGCTGGGCTTTGAAAAGACATCCCTCCTGACTAGAGGAGAGCTTGTAATTTTGGCATGGCTGCAGCCCTCCTAAACCCCTGAGAAATTCTGAAAAACATTACAGAAGACTGTTCTTAATATTAATGGATGTCTTCGCACGCGCGCGTGTGTGTGTTTGTGTATCTATGCATTCGGAAAGAAAAATGCCAGCCAGAGAAGAGGGGAAGAATGAGAGAAGAAAGGATTATGTAGGTTGAAGATCTACCACTGAAAATGTCTAATTTCTGACGAATCATTGGCATTCGTCATTCTCTACTCTTCAGCCAATAGAGTAGCTCAAGATGAGATTGAGAGGAACACCCGCCATTCAGACACTCTTAAGTTATTAGCCTTCCAATAATGCGGCCCTCTTAACAAACTCTTCCTAAAATACTTTGTTTGTAGATAACACAGCTCACTGATATAATCTAAGATCATGGTCTTATCTATTATATGACATCAGAGGTGAAAAAAAGACCATTTCCCCATGGCTAATTGTGGCAAGTGTGCCATCATGTTGTACTATTAGTGAACAATTTGAGGGCCACCAAGAGCCTACTGCTCTGCCTCTTAGGAAGGGACTTTTCCTTTGCAGCTCAGCTTCAGGAAACACGAACATTTGTGTTTTCGAGACCACATACCATTGGGAAGGAAGTTGGGGTGGAGATGCGTGCTGAGATTAAGTGGCTACGAGAATCCCTGGACTGTGTCTGATCTGGAAACCACTAGGGCTTGTGCAGTCCTCTTTCTGGAGTGCCTTTAGAACTTGCCAAGTGCACAACAGGGCCACTAAGGATATTGTTCACCAAATAACATATGGAGAATTCCTGTTGTTGTGCAGCAGAAACAAATCTGACTGGTACCTTTGAGGATATGTGTTCGATTCCTGGCTTCGCTCCATGGGTCGGGGTCCGGCCTTGCCTTGAGCTGTGATGAGGTCATAGACACAGCTTGGATCCCATGTTGCTGTGGCTGTGGTGTAGCCCAGCAGCTGTAGCTCCAATTTGACCCCTAGCCTGGGAACTTTCATATGCCTTCCTGAAAGGCCAAAAAAAAAAAAAAGTGGACTTTTCAGGCCTGCCTAGGCACACTTCTGCACAGCATGTCTGACTGGCATGGTTGTAACGTGTGTGTGTGTGTGTGTGTGCGCGCGCGCGCGCGTGTGCGCGTACATACATCTCAGGAGACACACACAGAATTGGCTGCCACAATCACATTGCTGTGGGATGCACAACCGTTACCTATCATGGTAAAGGAATTTAATAATTGTGGGAAGCAGTTGTTAAAAAGCAACTTGAAGGTTATTTTCAGAAGGGAGGCACTAACTTCTCCCAGGCCTGAGTCCATCTCTCCACCTCGGGCACTGGCACATGTCACCTTTAAGGCCACAAGGCCTATTCCAGCTCACCATGTGGACAGCTATGCAGATGATAAACAGAGAGCTAAGGTTCTTTTCAGGATTTATGACGTGGAAAAAGACAGAAAACGTACCCATTTAAAAAGAGTGCCTTAATTTGCTGTGGCGTTTAAAACTGGGAACCTGTTTTCCTAGACATGCAACAGCCCTCTAGCCTTGCTGACGAATTCATGACTGATCTCCCTGGGCAGCTCTGGCCCTCCATGTTGTCTTGACTTTAGGACTGACACCCTCCATGTAATCTTAATTCATTTTTAGTCTAGGCTGACTAAATCTTTCTCATTTGGCAAAGTAGAATGTCAGGATTGCCATTGTTATGTTTGCTCTGGATTTATATCTTAGGTTGAAGTTAAGTAACACATTGACATAAATCAGCTCAGCTCTAGATTCTGATACGAAATTGTTTTACTGAGGAAAAGAAAAACTAATTGTGTTGCTTCCTGAGATTTGCTTTCATTTTATATTAAACCTCAAAGGATTTATAAATTTAATGTCTTCTGTGTTAAAATTAACTCTTCTGTGGGTTTTGCTTCTATAAAACAGAATGAAAAAAAATTATTTGTAAGAACTGTTTATAGATGTTGCTGCAAGGGGATAACTCTCCTAGAGGTAGAATATAAAATGTATTGAGGCTGATGTCATTTAGCAAAATGGTAATATGCTTTTAGAGAAGGAGTCATGTTTTCTGATGGACAGCACAAGGTTGCCAAAATAATATTAAACAGTTTTTTACAGTAATAAAGATATTGCAGAAAGGTGAAGAGGCTTTAGATTTTTACTTGCAAAGATTTAAGTACTTCTTATTGTGATTCATGTAAATATCTTTTCAAAATTTTATTTCTTTTCAAATAATGGCAAAGAAAAAATGTCATAGCTGTATTAGATGGGTCATCATCGGTTAATTCACGTTCTTTTTAAAAGTACTTTTTGGAGCTCATGTCATGGCTCAGCAGTTAATGAACCTGACCAGTATCCATGAGGTTTCAGGTTCAATCCCCTGGCCTTGCTCAGTGCATTAAGGATCTGGCATTGCTGTAAGCTGTGGTGTAGGTGACAGACCCGACTTGGATCTGGTGTTGCTATGGCTGTGGTGTAGACCAGCGGCTGCAGCTCCAATTCAACCCCTAGCCAAGGAACTTCCATATGCCACAGGTGTGACCCTAAACATAAATAAATGAACAAATAAAACCGCTTTTTCGTTTATTGACCTCATCCACAGCATGTGGAAGTTCCTGGGCTAGGAATCAAACCCACACCACAGCAGCCACCTGAGCCACAGCAGCGATAAGGCTGGATTCTTAATCTGCTAGGGCAGCAGGGAACTCCGTATTTTAAAACTACTTTTGTTAAAATTTAATTGTATTTATTTCTAAGTCATGATAAAAATATTCAAGGTTTGTGGATATTTTAAAATAAATGTTACCGTAAATATCAAAAAATGTATGGAATAAGAGATTGCTAGCTATTTAAGTTTGCTGAAAAAATATAACAAAAATTTGCCACTTTGACTACTACAAATATTAGCAAAAACACTATTGATGATGAGATATAATGTTAAGTCTCTGACTTTAAATTTTAATATTTTTTTCTGGCTGCTGAGCAGAATTTACCTCTTAACAATGCTAGTTTTATGCACTCATAAAACTAGGAAATGCTAAATAACGTTGTGACAAGTTTTTATTTTCAGTTTGAGTGTATTTTCTTCCTTGACTATAATTAGCATTGCTAAAATATCCTTCTGTACCTGGGGAAAGAAATTCTCTATCCTGGGTCCTTGCAAGTATACCTAAGATAGACCAAGAGTCATGAGGTCACATTCATTTTGCACAGCATAGTTCCCTTGATGGGATGGTTTCATATAGTGTTTTGGTTTGTTTAAAGAAATGATTATTGCCTCCTTAAGTGTTTTCCTTGAGGTCCAATATTCCCTGACTTTATCTTATTTTGTTCCATTTAACAATAGTGTGTCTGTCTGGCCAACCACTCATCCTTCTTCCTCAGTTCACTTGGGAAGATAGGATCCATATTTCCAGTCTCTGAAAGGTGGAAGCATGTGTTTTGTCCAGCTGAGTCTCTTGGTCTGAATTTTTTTTTTCCTGGTCCTAATACATGTTTATTCCTACATGTGACAAATCTGCAGTCGTGTTTTCTTTCTGAGTTATAATGACTCAGATGTCATAATTAATTTGATGAGCAGGTGGGGGTTATTAGCCTTGTGCTTCACTTGCTAATAGCTGCACAGTTTTTCTAAAGTACTCTTTCAACTAAGGAGGCATTTCTTCACATAGAATAAACAGTACAGCACAAAAGCCTCAGTTAGATAACTATCCGTGGGCTTGAAAAGCTGCCAAGCAGATGTTGTTATTGGAGCTGGCCCAGACGAGATTGGGCAAGGCAGATGCTCGCGGGGAGGGGAGGGGGGAGGAGTAGGGGGAGGAGATGTAAGAGAGCAGAGGTTGAGGGGGGGCGGAGAGGGAGGTTCTACAGGACTCTGCTTTGCAGAGGTTGGGCCAGATTTTGTTGAGGTGGGCGTTGTCTTCTAATGAGCCACCTCCATGGATGTGGCTTCCTGTTGGTCCCTTGAAATGTACATAAAAGAGGATGGGATGGGGTTGGAGGGAACCCTTTCTAAATATCCACGTGGGAATGAATCCTAATGTTCATCCAGCAGACTGAGACTTCTGGTTTGCATTAGGGCGGCTGTGTGCAATTTTTGAAGGGCCTACGGAGACTCTGCTTCATACCTACCCACATATGTAATGGACATGACGGCCCTGACATTTACCAGAACTCATAGGTTCTGCTTTATTGCTATAAATTAGGTTGTGCAAATTTAAGACAAAATGCTGTTTTGTTTCCTGTCACCTCACCATATAATTTTTTTCTGAACCTTCCCCACTCTTTATTAGAATGTTGCAAAGTAACAGCATAATTTTAAAAATGAAAATAAATCTTGGAACATAACAGATTTGTATGAGGTAAACATGTGGAAGGTTTAATCTAAGCTGATCTCGTTTCTGTCCTCTGTCTTTTTTTTTTTTTTTTGGTGATCTAAGGCTTTTTAAAACTCATCTCTTACTCCTCTTCACTAGATTAAATTCTGTAATCTCATTTTTCTTTGAGCTGATCTCAAGCCAATGGTCTGGGGATTTTATAGCCAAGGGATAATTTTTGATAATGGGCTATTAAAACACTTGCAGCTCCTATCCTGTCTTTCAAATTAGTGTGTGCACAGATTGTCTTTCTGGGGAAAAAGTCTTTCCCTTGGCAATAAGCAACTGATTATGTGCCACAAGAAGCATAAAAGCTTCCTGTAATGCTTATACGAAAAACATAGGTAAATAATAAATGATAACTAACAATGGTAACTGTACAATGGGAGAAGTGACTCTGCCCAGGATTTTTTGCTTTATCCTTTGGAGAAAAAGTCTTGTTTTCCCTTATTCAGACAGATTTAGTGTGTTCTGACAACAGGGTCATCTAACAGTTTCCTTAACGATGGAAGTACGGTGGCTTGAGACAGCTGTGTAAGGTCACGTAACTTTCATTGTTGTTTATAGTTTGCTTATTAATAGGTTAAAATGAATAACTCTCTGGACAGAGGTCAGGTAGCACCTGTATAAATAATGGATTTGCTCTTCTAAAATATGTAATGTGCAATGAGTATACATAGCTTGCCACTTTGTTTTTTTATTCAGTTCAACTTCCTCTCCTTTCTTTAGTTTTCTGAGGTATGATTAAAGTAAAAACTAATGAGTTTTGAGAAGGTAAACAAATGTGTTCCCTGATACTCTGTTTTAGTGTGACTGAGATTTTGTTAGCATAAGATTAAAAATAGCATCCTCTGATTACCTAAGATATGTGACTCTATGTCTGATCATTTTTCACAAGGAAAAAATTTTGGACACATTGGTGTATGTAAGATAAAGTAACAAAAAGTCACCACTTGTGAACCTGATGTGACATGAGTTGTTCTGAGGATGGGCATGAATGGTTTTCTTCTTCATGTGTAAAGTTAGGCTTCAGATGTGTCATATGCCTGAAGTGCATTGCTGCCCTGTATGCAGATGGTAAGAACACGTATGTCTCGATACCTTTCTCTTAGCCTGTATGCTTTATCACTCAAGAGCCTGACAGATGCATATAGGCAAATTCACTCGCTGCTCTCTCTGTTGATTGTTAATACTTTTGGCAATGATGCTGTAATTTGGCAAACTGAATCTTGTTTGGGGAGAAGTACTGAAAGCAGTGAAGAAATGGCACAATTTTAGTTCTGAACCTTATACTTCTTCAAATATGAGGTTTTTGCAATTCTGTACTTTGGAAAAAAGTGAGGGAAAAAGAACTAGTTTTACATTTAATGCAGAACCTGAAAAATTTATGACTTTTTATTTTGAAATGCTGTTGAATAAAGTCCCTGAATCATTTTAAATGTGCATAGGATGAGATAGAGAATTGTAAGTGATGTCAGATTAAAAAGTAAAAGTACAGTCTATGGACAGAGTCTCTAAAAATGGTTTTAATATAGTAGAACACCTTGTAATATGAATCATTATTAGGGAAAAATGTGTATTTGTATATTGCAAATTATTTTTCTGTGGCAGAAGACATGCAGCTATTACTAATGTAACACCTTTAGCTAGTAAAATGGACATTAATACTACCTCTAACTTAGGAAGTGGCTTTGTTGTACCTAGGCCTTCAACTGTATAAAATTAGAATCCACTAGCTCGTAGAGTAGACATTCATACTACCTTTAATCTAGTAAATGATTGTGCTGTACCCAGAGCAGTTACCATCAATGCTTCTTTAGTTGTCCTGATTATGCTGATGTTAAGTTCAGTGAACATTTGTTTAGGGCCTACAGTATGCCTAGCAGTGTGCTAAAGATTGGAGAAATACAGAGCCCCAAAACGTGTTGATCCTTGTTTTCAGGGAGTTTATAATCTAATCTGGTAATGGAAACAGAAACATAAAACTAACTGCCTAAATCATATAAACGGTTGGTAGACAATGCCATACAGACAGATAAAAAGGGCTGTTGGAGTAGAGAGAAGGGACGTAGTAATTTACAGGAATCCAAAGAAGGCTGTTAGGGCTCAAGAAATGAGCTAGAAAGATGAGTACAATTTCTTCAGACAGGAATGTGAGGAATGAGGCTCTTGGTTGCTGGGATTAGCACCAGGAAAGGTAAGTCACTGGGCATTTCAGGAGCAACCAAGGGGGTCAGTGAGTGGATTTTAGCTCGTGTGGTCAGAGTGAGGAGACTTGTAAGAGGCAAGGCTGAAAGATTAGGGCTGCTGAAGGTTTCGGTTGCCGAGATAAAGAGTTGCCCGTGGGTAGCCCTTTAAGTCTTGGAGCAGTTATAATTAGATTGCCTTTTAGATGACAACTCTGACAGCAAAATGGAAGATGGATTGGAGAAGGGAGAAAGTAGAGTCAGAGGAAGAGGATATTTTAAGCAGGCTTTAAAGTTTTCATATAAAATATTATCTACATCTTTACATGTATGGGGTACAGCAAATAAAGATATAAAACAGGAAACAAACTACAGGCTTATTCATTTCATTAATTTAAAAAATTTTAATTGAGCACCTGCTACAAGCCAGTGATACTTTTAAGGGCTGTGGATGTAGTCGTGAGCTAGACAGATATGGGCTCTGCCCTTAGGGAGCTTACCTTCTATTGGGGAGGGGTGATCAGGTCAAATCAACAAATTAATAAGCAAGTCTTTTCAGGTTATGCTAACAGCTATGAAGAAACAAGTCGACTGATATGACCCTAGATTAACTAGGGTTGAGTGTCAGGGTCTTGCTAGCTAAGGTCCTCTGGAAAAGCCTGTCTGAAGAAATGAAATATGGAAAGATAAGTAGACTAGTATCCTAGTACTTTGGGTATAATTGGTGACCTCAGTTATGAATATAGCTTTGATTAAATGATGCTTGGAGGCATTTGCACTTACAGCGATGATCTAAGGGGCAGGGTAGGCTTTCATGATGATTAGAAAGCTCTCAATGAGAAGCAGTTCACTGTATTCCTATATAGACTGCATTTACAGAATCATGATTTAATGTTAGGTGGGCTTCACCATAAATTAAATATTTAAGAAACATTTTACATGTGAAGATCCATATATAGAAGACCTTTGTTTTTTTTTTTTTTTTTTTTTTTTTACAAAAGCTACTTTTTCCTATTTTGTTGTACAATATCCCCTGTTCACCTCACTAGAAATCTATTTCTCTGCGAAATCCCTTCCAGGCAACAGATTTGTTAGCATCCCTCTTTCGTTCTGTGATGAGAATTGTATAGTCAATATAGTCATCTTCTTTCCCTTATATGTTAGGAAGTTCAGAGCTCAAAATTTGTGTTCATTTGTTTGTTTTCCTCTATTTGGAGTCTGATACCATCTTCTACTTCTTGTCTGCTTTCATCATTGGATTTTGTGTTTTCATGTGTTGGTTTTTGCAGCTTTCAATTAAGTGAAGTGTCAAGTCATTACTTGTAATAATGAATCAATAAAAATTAGTCTTCATATTTGATGCATGGGATCTGGCCAAGTACAGAAACAGCAGGAATGGACAGATTCTGGAGATATTGAGGACAGAGAACTGGGCGATGGTGGGTAAGGGAGGAGGAGGAGGAGGAAGAGAAGATGACCACACCACTGAGAGAAGGCCAAGGCTATTTTCTTTTTCTCTCTTTCTCTCTCTCTTTCTTTCTTTCCTTCTTTTTGTCTCTTTAGGGCCACACCCACAGCATATGGAAGTTCCCAGGCTAGGGGTTGAATTGGAGCTGTAGCTGACCGCCTACACCACAGCTCTTGGCAATACCGCCAGATCCCTAACCCACTGAGCGAGGCCAGGGATTGAACCTGGGTCATTATGGATGCCAGTCAGATTTGTTTCCACTGAGCTGCAATGGGAACTCCTATTTTCAAACACTGGCATCCCAGGAGGAAGAGCAGAGCTGAGGAAAGGATAAAGACTTGGATTTTAGATTAACTATTGGTCACATACCCTCTTGAAATGATGAACAGTTAATTAAAAAGAGTGCTAGAACACAAGAGGAGGATTTTGGTTAGGAATACAGACTTGAGTATAGTTGAAGACTTGGAAATAAATGGAGCTATTAAGGGAGGGACTGTTTCTAGAGAAGATTTGAGGGCTACAGACAGACCCCTGAGGGAGGTCTACAGTAAGTGATGAAGGGAGAGAAACCCACATCTCCCAGCCCATGGCATGTTAGTACACTGTCATCACACCCACACCCACAGTCCTCATCCTTCAGCTGACTAGTTGTTATTCATCCTTCAGGGTGTGTCTCAGACATCCTATATGGCACCTGGTTGATCCCCACTTGTCTGAGAGGGTTGCTTCTCTTCTGCCCCTACAGTCCTTGTCACAGGACTTATGACATGGTATTTGAATTGCTCAATTAGTTTTTTCTCCCCACTGCCCTGTCAACCCATTCACAAATGTATCTCAAGTGTAGCTGGTGCTCAGTATGCATCTGGTAAGTGAATAAATAAACTGGAAAGAGTCATCCTAAACATGAGAGGGATGCTGTCTCAGAGATGTCAGGGGAAGACAGACGAGTGTCTAACGGGAGGGATGCACAGTCACCATAATAGTGTTCATGATAGGCCTCCTATCTCAGTCACCGTGGCTGCTAAGAACAAGGTGTCAGCAAGTTAGTTTTCATTCTGAGGCCTCTTTTCAAGGCTTGGAGGTGGCAGCCTTCTCAATGTGTGTTCACATGGCAGAGAGAGAGCAAGCAAGATCTCTGGTGTATCTCGCAAGGACTCTCATCCTCTTGGATCAGGGCCCCACCCTTGTGACCTTGTTGAATCTTAATTAGCTCCACAAAGACCTTGTCTCCAAATATAGTCATATTGGGGATTGGGGCTCTACATGAATTTCAGGGTAGATACAAAATTAAGTCCATAATGCCTCCCTCATAGCTGGGTACTCGTTGTGGTTGATAGAGAGAGAGAGAGGAGAGAGAGAGAGAGAGAGAGAGAGAGAGAGAGAGAGAGAGAGATTCCTAGTTGTAAATCATATAATGAATAATCCACAGTGGGTGGCATCTGCCTTGCTCTGAATCCCGATCCAAAGGACTTTACTGGAACGACCCAGATATACCTAGCTAAAATAAATTATATGTAATCCAGTATTTTTTATGACTGATCTTGCAGAATTTCTCCTGTTCTTTTTATTCACTTGATGATGACTGAACGTGCTTAGGCTCTAGCTTGAAAAGAAATTGCATGAGTCAGGGAATTCCCATCGTGGCTCAGCAGAAATGAATCTGACTAGCCTCCATGAGGACGCAGGTTCAATCCCTGGCCTCACTCATTGGGTCAAGGATCCAGCGTTGCCATGAATTGTGGTGTAGGTTGCAGATGCAGCTTGGATCCTGTGTTGCTGTGGCTGTGGCATAGGCTGGCAGCTGTAGCTCCGATTCAACCCCTAGTCTGGGAACCTCCATATGCTGTAGGTGTAGCCTTAAGAGATAAACAAACAACAAACAAACAAACAAAAACAAAAAGAAATTTCATGAGTCAAAGGATGTTAGGCTCAGAAATGCGTTAGGGAGGGAATGGATGGAACCTGATTTATTTTAAAATTAGATTAGATGATTATCTGTTTATGTTGCTCTAGGTGTGGCTTTGCCTTAGGTTGGGGGCTAGCCCAGATTTCCTATCCAGGTTCTTATTGGCTCTAACATCCTCTGATTGGAATTTAAAAATTCCCATTTTCAGGACTGTTTGAGATTCTTTCTTCTCCTTTACCTAGAAATACAATGTGTTGAAAAATAAGACATAGTCAGGAAAGAGTATCTATATCATGTTGTAGGAGAAGGCATAGCAAAACAGAGCCTTTGCATAATTAGTGAAAATATTTATATTATCTTCTGAGGCGCACAGTAATTCATCACTGATTATTTTTACTTTCCTGAATAAACCACAGTAATATGTATTTTTCTCACCTAAGTGCCCTTAGTACATAGACAGTAGAGGTTCCTTTCGTTCCTCTATTTTGATAATTTTGATAATTTTTAATGTCTTATAATTACATTCTTTATTCCTAAAAAGTTGTTTTTTGGACCTATACTTTTGAATTTTGAAAAAGTGACCTAAATATAGAAATAACTTTCCCTGGTTGTAAAAATAGCCATTGACTGGGCAAATGGAATAAAGCAGGGGTTGGGTGATGGACCACTTCTTCTACTAGCAGGGAGGAAAAAGGCATTTGATTTTTTGAACTATAACATGTATATAGTCTTAGTAGAAATACCTATTTGCTTTTTTTTTTTTCTTTTCTTTTTTTGGTCAGTTTTAAATGGGCATTTCTATATTTCTGTAATGTTCACTGGGAAATTTGTTTCCCTAAGGCCGGAAGTCTGGGCCAGAGGCAAACCCTTTGAAGTTTGTCTCCTTTCTTCCTTTGTGCATTAAAATAAATCAAAACAAAACTCTAATCCCTTTATGATACTTGACAGCCATGGCCTCTTGCTCTGCCCTACGTCAGCAAAATCACTCTTTCTCGCTTGAACTGGGAATTTTTTAGGGTTGCCTGTTTACCTCCAGCATCCTGGGGGGGTAGAGCTGTGGTGCAGGAGCAGTACTAGGTTCTCGGGGGTGGGGGATGAGGAGCCTTGAAAGCCTGAGCACAGATTCTGATATTTGGGCTCAGAGTTTGCACCATTTGCTTTCACTTTCACTGAATGGTCTCCTCTGTTTGTCTGGGGCTCCCTTTCCAATCTTGCTTGTCCCTTAATCTCTTTAATCATGGACTTGATACTGGGTGGGAGGTGGGGGGGCTCCAAGATTGTTCTCCATATCGAATACATAACACAAATTCTTTGGGTGATTTGACCTGTAAATATGAGGAATCTGGGTGGCAAAGCTACGTATGGCCACTGAGATTCTTTCCATGGCACCAGTGCTGAATTCCATACGTGTGAGGAGTTTAAGCCAGGCCACAGAGGAAGCTGCATTGAAATACCCTCTCCCCTTCCCCCCCTGTCTTTTTGAAATGAGTTTATGTTTGAATATTTTAAACACAGCCTTTTTTTCCATAGCCAAACTCAGGTATAGAACTTGACTTAAAATCAGGGTATCCGCCCTGTTTTGTGAAAGCAATGAAGGAGAGTGCTGGGGAAAAAATTCTGGAAGAGTTTTTCTGTATAGGGAAGAACTGTTGGCAACCATTTCTTCATGATCATCCTCGAGTTTTCAGATTTTGTGAGACAAACGCCCTCATGCCATTGAAACATCGAAACATTTAAATAACACCTTCAAGGGAAAAACAACAACGCCTTGTTTAACAGTAGTTTATTTAGAGGCTGCACAAACAACAAAATCATGTTATAGGTTAAAACAAAAGCCACAGCAACCCACCCTATCAGGCCTTTCCTTTTGGGGGAAGCAGGCCAGATGTTTAAACAATATTGTGGGTGATGTGCATGCCGCAGCATTTGGAGACCTTGGGAAAGAAATCATGTCGGCACCCCTAGCGTTTCACAGTTTTAGACCCCTGACCTAGAAACAGTTTAAACAGATGTTTAGTTCAAGGAATTTATGTTGACATTGAATCCCCCCGCCCCCTTTGGAAATGGCTGCCTCTAAAATTGGAGCTTTTTTTCTTTTCTTTTTTTTTTATACCAGCGAAAGGACCAGAGAAACAACGACATCTCACAACTTGATAGTTTCCATGTTGCAGGTGTTCTGGTGCAACAGGAACAAAACAAACAAACAGTGGCCTGATCAGCCACTGCTGTTCACGTGTGTGAACATCTTTTTAGCCCCCGCTCTCAGTTCTGCGAATGGTGAGTACAGACTTCTAACAGAAAGAGTTTGCTCAAGGAGAAAAGACCTCAGAAAACACCTTTTGATTATGAACAGGCCTAAATTGTGGCTTTTCTTCTTCTCCTTGTCTCTAACCCTCCTTCCCCCTCTCCTGCACCCCCCCCCATCTCTTTCTACCCCCTTCTCCCAGAAATGATTCCTCCCAACTTTGATCCTGGTGTGTGGAGTTCATTCCATGACTTGGGTCAGTCAGAAATGGCTCATTGCATCATAGCTGCCTTTATGAAAGTGTTTATTTCATATCTGAAATGTTTCCATGTGCATTCGCTCTGCTTTGACTTGCAGAAGGAGAAAGAAAGTAGTTTTACTGGAGGCAAAACAGCCACCTGTGAAAACTAATTGCGTAGGTAGAGGTTTGATGGTATCTCTGGGAGGGATCCAGCAGGAAGAAAGTAAATGTTCTTCATCTACAAGGAAATCACCTGTGTGCCAGACTGACCCTCTGCATCAAAGCCAGGGTTGAAATATGCTATCAAATCAGTGGCCTGTGTTTAGGAGGCTGGGGTGGGGAGGGTGACAAGAGGGCGTGGCCCTGGAAGGCAGGTGCGGTCCACTGAGGTGAACTGAGGAGATATAGAAAAAAATGACGAGTGTGATAAAAGCCACTAAACCTTGTCATTAAGGGCTGACATGTGATATGAATGGTCTGTAGTTACTTTCAAACAAAAGTTTGAGATGTGGCTGCTTTTGAGTTCCTTTTTTCCTCCCCATCATCAAGGTTTCTTTTTAGTCTTAAGTTCTGCTCTCTCGCCCACCCACTTTCCTCTCTTTGATCCCACCAATCTAGTAAACCCAAGTGTTCCTTGCCCTTAAAAGGGCAAAATGTACTGTGATGGAGAAGCAGGGTCAGTGAGGCAGGCTGCCCTTCGTCACCCTCTGGGAGCTCTCTAGCCTTATTGTCCACAAGTTTAGAAAGGGCAGATCCCATGAGGCTGCAGTGTATCCCACCAATGAGTGTGTTATCTCTGTCTGAAATCAACCAATCTGTGACTGGTCTTCCAGATGGCGGGATCTGAGTTCTCCTGCCAGAGTTTACATTTCGTTGGTCACTCTAGATGGAAATCAGCTAGGCTTGGTACTAGCTGTTCGCCACTCACGCACCTACATGTTGCTTTAGCTGTGCAGCCAGAAAGGTTTGTCAGCGTGTATCTGCATGTTAGTGACTTTTCTAAATGGCTGTCTTCCATGAGAAATCAAAACTCTAGAGAACAGGGGAAAATCCCTAGTATTTGAAGCCCTGTGAGATTTAGGGAAAAGTTAGACCGTCCTTCTACGAGCCCAATAAAAAAAATTTTTTTTTTAGAAAACGACAAGGGAGTTTTACAGAAGCCACATAAATTAAATAGGAACATGGATCAAAAGGACATTTACATGATTTTTTAAAAGAAGCATTTTTGTATGAAAGACTTTGGCCATATTTCTTAATGTCTGGGGTGATACGTGGTCAACCATTAGTTGGGTCCTGGGTACAATCACATGGATGCTGAGCTCCCAGGGGAGCTGTTCAGGAGGAGGCCAGAGACGCTGTTGGAGGCTTCATTGCTTTTTGTTTTCACTGTCTGGAAAGTAGCTGGATCCACGGCTCTCGAGTCCATGGGTCCTCACGTACTTCAGTGCACTTTGACTTGTTCCTACCTGTTTTTCTTACTCCAGTGTCTTGTGATTCCTCTCTGTATCCGGTGGTTCTGTCCTGCCCCTGTTCATGAGAGTGCTCCCTCAGAGCCTCCTCCTTTAAACTGCCATCAGAAGCCATTCCATAGAAGCTAAACTCAAACCCATGTGAACCTGTCTGGAGGTGATATTGGATGCCTAGTTTTCAAATTCAACCCCAGTCAACTAAAGCTCCCTGTTTCCATCTTTCCATTCAGACAGAAGAGCCTTCTAATCATAATATATCACAGTGCCCCTGGGCCTTTTTTTTCTGGAGCCTAAGGCAGCAGGCCCCCACTTGTGTGAGTAATTTCTCCTCTATCATATATAAGGTAGGATTCTGTTCAGGGGCCATTTATGGTCACGTCCAGTTTATTTCCATGATGCCTCAAACTTAGACCATTTTGATATAGGGTAAATCCTTGACATTTATGAGAGATTTTTCCAAAGATGATCATGAAGTTTACATCTAAATTTACAAATAGCCTTTTGAAATATAATTTCTTCCCCAGGTATCTATTTGGGCAAGAACCACCACTTCTGTAAGCCTTTTCACTTTCTCTTCACTCCCATCACCATCACGAGTAATTGGCTTTTCTTTCAGCGGCCTTTTATTTTTTAAACAAAGAAACAGTGTTATCGCTTCATGAGCTTTCTATGTAACAATGAATAGAGAGAGAACAACAAAATCACTTTGAGATGTGGCTGTTGAATAGTTGGCCGGGTTCATACAATACCTAAGTGATTCTCTTCAGTCTTGCATGCCCGTGGTTCAAATTTGTCCTCAGCAAAATGACAAATATGATTATAGAACCCTCCTTCCCTCCTTATAGAACTTTTATTAATATTTCCTGCACCTTAGAATGTGGTTTGGGGAAACACCGGAATTGTATAGGAGCCCCTGAGTGAAAGCAGATCCTAGAAAGAAGGTATATTGAAAAGAGCCAGGGATGATATATTTGTTAGTCCCGGGGCTCAGTTTCAAGTTGAGCAAGTGTGTGTGTTTGTGTGAATGTGCATGTAGACAGGTGCATTTGTGTCTATTATTGTTATAGTCTTTCCATGTGACATGCTTTAAAATGGAATGACATCCTTACTAACCTGATTTATGAAGCTATTGTGTAAAACCTTCCAAAAAAAGCATTTAGGAAATGACGGTGTAATAGAAAAGTAAACAGATAAAATGGTGGGACTATTTCTCAAAGCAGTTTCCTAATTCATATTCGATGTTCAGCAAAATCTCACCATAAGACATCCAGGGCAACCTAAAAAATATATTTCTGGTAGCAGCAGCAACAGAAAGAGAATTCACGAGGGCTGTAATAGTGAGACCTCATCAAACTTCATCCAAGAAGTATGGGCTACTTTTATGCCAGCTCCTTGCCTTGTGGCTGAAGAGGGCTCTGGCTCAGAGAGCTGATCTGGAAAGGCAGCCCAGGGCCACATACCCTAGATGAGTAGAATAATCTTAGATACTTACATGCCATCCTATTCTCATCAGCACAGCTCTTAGACTGGAAGGGCCAAATTATTTAGCAAAATTCTTAAAGCATTGTTCCCTTACCAATAAGCATCCAAGGTTTAACAGCCTGTTGGTTAAATTGCATGTTGGAATCTATTGCCCTGTTAGATCAGAGCAGTTGTAAAAGTAGATCTGAATGAAAGTTCTCAGTAGTGATAAGCGGTACTTTTGCTTCCCCTGAATTTATATTCTAAAATGAGTCATCAAAGAGGTTCTTTTACAGCTTACTCTGTCCATAAAAGAGCACTCAAGATGCTTGACAACAACAGCCACCACCACTAAAAACGTAAATGGAAGGGAAAAAAAAAGAGTCCACACTTTTCAGTTTACTAAATTGCCTTAAACAAAACATAGTTCTAGGAGATACTGATATAATGCTCTAAAAAAAACCCTCACCCCTTTAAAAAAATCTTATCTTTCTTGAGCCCTGCAGCAAATTATTCTGCCTACACGTATTAATAAATTCAGACAAGGACACCATAGAAGGTGCACTGTAGACGTCATTGCCGGAATTATCTCTTTATTACTTTAAGATTTCCGAGGTTTTCTTGTTTGTTGAACACCAAGTGGGGCACTAGGGCTGCAGGTTTTTGCTGGCCCTGGAGCATTTGCCGTCCATGTCCAGCTTGTGGAAGGGCCACCTCCAGTGTCACTCAGCCTTTTGCAGTAGCTGGGATAAGGCATTAGCAGTCACCTCATGGCCACCAAGTTCTGGCACTGTGCTCAGTTGTGTAGGTGTGTATCATCTCATTTGCTATCTGCCTTGACCTTGCTTTGATTCTCATTTTATAGGGGAGGAACCTGAGACTGTGTTGAACTGGCTTGCCCAAGGCCAAACAAGGAATAAGTGTCCCAGTCAGGTTTAGGAGTGGGGCAGCCTGGCTTTCGTGCCCCTGGTGCTAACCCATTTGGCAAAACTGCCTCACCTCTACAAGTGATTGAGTCTCTGTGAGGAGTTGGGCGCTTCCTCTAGGTGCTCTCAGCTCTGCTCATTTCTGATGAAGCCAAGCAGAAGCTCCTCAGAACCCAGGTAGAGGCAAAGCCAGGTCAAACCCAGCTGTGGGGGCTTAGTTCCTAGTTCTTTTGAGAAGGCAGGTCTCCAAGGTAGCCCCAGACTGCTGTCTATGCATGTTTTGAGGGGGACCTCTGCAAAGTATATGGTGTTGCAGCAGATCACCCTCCACTCAGATCCCTCTCACCCAATTGGTCCTGTCACCTTGTGCCCAGTTTATGAGCTTATGATGAGTAACCTTGATTCTCATGGTTCTGTAAGTGTGGCTGCCAAATAGGCTAGTGTTTCTAAACTGTGTTAGTGGATGGTGTGGCATATTCTCTTTCGTTTTGGAAGTTAATGGACTGGAAGCGAGAATCTGAATATTATATTTCACTCCCCTTCCTTCCTTTCTTCCTCTGTATCCTTCTATGAGTCTTTCTCTTTTTCATGTTTTTTTTTTCTTCTATCCCATGCTTATTATATATTTTCTTGATTTATAGCAATGAAATTAGGAGTATTGGCTAAAGAGAAGATTTTCTTTTTTAAGGATGGGAACTCGTCTAGTTAAAAATTTTTAGGAAAATATATTTATTTCTAAATATACAGCATGGGTATGTGGCTAATAATTTCTTGGTGGCCACATGGTAACTGCATTTTGGTGTGAGATGAAAGATAAAAAACTAAGGTTATTAAGATAATTAAATTCAGTAAGAGTTCTTTTACCCTCAAATTTAACTTCTGTGGAGTTTGATGGATGTTTTTTGATGGTTTGAGGCTTCTGGAAAACGTAGGTCAAAATGAATGTTTTTGGTAAAACAGAGGCTGCATGGCATGTTTTGTTTTATTCTCAGAATAGCCATGTGGTGGCGAGTACCATTATTGGCTTCATTTTACGTATGAGAGAGATGTCAGGGGACTTTCCAAGATCACACAGCTAAGGAATTCTGAGTTTAGACGAGGAGCTTTGATTCTAAAATCTGAGTACTTCATTCCTTCTATATTAGCATAACCGGGGGGCGGGGGGTGGAAGTGGGTGGATAAAGGACCCTTGGAATCTGGAGCTGACTTGAACAGGATAGAGTTGAACTTGAATTTTTTGGAAAGGCAGTCAGACCATTGTTTGATCACCTCTCACATATGACATGCTTATTGTCCATTAAGTGCTCTACAAAGCATACCAAGACTCATCAATGAACTGAATTGTTTAAAGTTAATTTTTAATGGCTCTGGCAATTTGTCTACACTCCACTGTTTCATCAGTAAAAGTGAGTCATGATTTCATTATTATCTTTTAAAGGATATTAGGAGGGTTAATCTGTTACCAGCCTTAAAGTATTTTATAGAAATCAAAGCACACACATGTTCACATTAGTTATATTAGATCTGATTCTTACCACTCCTCTACCCAGTCATCTTTATGCCCTGCACTTTTATATCATGCTTGGTTAACCTGAAGGTTATCACCCTCAACCCCCACTCCTAGTCACTGACCACATACCCATTTAATGGGAAGCATAAAACAAGGCAGAGTTAGTTGCTCAAAGTCATTGATATGTATCACCGTTGAGATTTAGTCCCTTTGTGGTTTTACACTAAAGATGTGCCCTTAATATGTTGGAAGCAGAATATTCACTACATTCAAAAAGATTCTCTTGCAGCCCTAGAACAGAAAGTACCCCAAGAGTTGACTCCTCATGGTTTGGCCAAGTTTATTTCATTTTCAAATTTGGAAACAAGTTTGGTACTTTCATATGCTAATGATTTGAGACTTGTAACTTAAATGGTTTTGTTTGAAATTCACTAAAGAGGGGGTAAAAGGTCATTGTTATCACCTAGCCCTCTAGCCCTGGGGGGTTAACAAACACTGATACCAACACACACATCCACACTTCTCTAAACACCCACGCAGCATGCCAAGCAAGCAACATTTTTTTTTAAAAAAAGCAAAACAAACCTTATTTCAATGAAGAGATTCTGTTCGCGGTGAGACTTTAATAAGCATGTGATAATTCAGTTATTTAGCTCAGATACCTGTGTGTAATTATAAACACTGGTATTTCAGCAGATGAGTGGAAGGCCTTTAGGGGGCTATTAGAGAACCAGTGCACTAGAGTCCAGTAAAATAAATTAGTTCACTTCCAATCAGCAGACAATTATCGAGTACAAGTCCCTGAAGGTGCATATCTCCTTGCTTATATGATATGCTATGTTGGGTGAAAGAAATTAGCAGGTAAGCCCATATCAGGTGGGTCTTTAAGAGAAGAATGAATATGGAGCTACTGAGATGCAGTGCAGGGGCTCAGCTTGTTGTGGGAGAGGAGGGAGCATCTTATGGAGAGGTAGTGTTTTTGTTTTTGTTTTCCTCTTCCATTATAGGTTGTTGAGTATAGTATAGTTCACTGTGCTGCACAGTAGGTCCTTTATCTGTTTTAAATATAGTAGTTTGTATATGCTAATCTCAAGCTCCTAATTTATCCCCCCCTTTTCCCCTTTCGTAACCATGAGTTTGTTTTCTGCCTGTGAGTCTGTTTCTGCTTTGTAAATAAATTTATTTGTATCATTTTTTAAGATTTCACATGTGTGATATATGATATTTGTCTTTCTCTGTCTGTTTTACTTCATTTACTATGATAATCTCTAGGTCCGTCCATGTTGGTACAAATGACATTATTTCATTCTTCTTTATGGCTAAGTAGTATTCCATTGTGTGTGTGTGTGTGTGTGTGTGTATACCACATCTTCTTTATCCATCATCTGTTGATGCACATTTAGGTGGCTTCCATGTCTTGGCTCTTGTAAATAGTGCTGCAGTGAACATTGGGGCACAGGTATCTTTTTGAATTAGAGTTTTTTCCAGATGTGTCCAGGAGTGGGATTTCAGCATTGTATGGTAACTTTGTTTTTAAATTTTTAAGAAACCTCCCAATTGTTTTCCATAGTGGCTGTACTAATTTACCTTCCCACTAACAGTATAGGAGGGTTCTCTTTTCTCCATATCCAGAGAGGTGGTATTTTTGATTGACCTCAAAACATGGGTATTGTCATGGGAGGCACATAGACTAGATGAATAGCATGAGCTATAGTCAAAGGGCAAGAGAATGCAGGAGACATTATATACAGTGTGGCTGGAATACGGAATCCATGCAGCACCAGCAGGGGCCGTATGGACAAATATGTTGTGGTTACCTCATGAGGAGCCTTAGATGTTGGCCTGAGCAGTATATACTTACCCTACAAATTCCTCAAAGCTATCTAGGGGCAGCTCCCAGGATATTACTTATTCTCAAAAGAGAATTTCAGACAACTTGCCTTAAAACATTTAATTTGTGCATTATTTCTTCACTGTCAAAAGGATCAAAATTTCCCTTTCTTTTTTCCTTCTGGGATTTTTTGTGTTGTATTGTGCTAGGCAGAGAAAACCACACATGACACATGTACAGACTGTTCTCTCTTTGTACATTTCCAGCCTTCCTTGAAACAATCATCTTGAGAACTGTCAAATTATCCAGCTATAATCTAATTGGTAGTGACTGCTTAGTCCCTTTGCACCAAAGAACTTGTATCCAGCAAGCTTCTTTCTTTCAAACATTTGTTAGTTCATTAAAGATGTTATGTTAGAGGTATGCTGTGAAGATGCATCTGAGAAGGAAATAAAAGAGCAGGACAAAAGATAAGTTGAATAGTCAAAGATGAGCTATAACCATCAGAGAGAGTTAACTATAGCACCTGATTTTGATTGAATAACTGGTGATAACATTGACTTTGAAGTTGTTGCCAATCTGCTTAAACTTTTTTTCATGGATGGAATGAATGAAAATTAAGAAGCATTGATGTAAAAATAAATTTTTTTTGGAGGGGGTTTGTTTTCCTTCCTTCTGTCCTAAGAATCTTACCTCCCTTTTCTCCCTCCCTCCCTCTTTCTCCAGTCTTTTGTAACCATACACTTTCCTTGACAGATTGACTTCTGCTTGTAAAAGTTTACCTGGATTTAATGCTGGTGATTGTCATGGGTGCAGTCTTTTGATGTGAGGAGATGGGAAGGCCACTCCTCCTCCAACAAAGCTGATAGATGGAAAACTCTATCTGTAAACCTTAAGACACTTTGTATTTATAATCTTCTTCTCAGTCACTTCACTCAGAGTTTCCCCAAGGTAGTATTTAGTAAAAATGTAACAAGCAGTGAATAATAGAGAATTCATTCACTCATTCATTCATCAAACATGTACTGTCTTTTATACTAATTGTGCAATTAATGGAATTATTACCTTCATTTTTCTTTCACATGTTAAAACTGAAACAGCTTGTTTTCTCTTAATAATGTAAATGTTTAAAATTGTTATAATTCTTACATTAGTGCATATTTTCCTCAGTAGCTTTACTGCTTTTATTTACTGACAGGAAAAAGAAAAGATGGAAAAAGCCACATATCATGACAAAATATAAAATCTCTGTATACTATTTTTAACTTTTAAGGTATTTTCAGGACTTAACATCTTTTAAAATGAATTTTTTTAAATGAATTCATCATAAATAGGTCTCTAAACACCCTAAGAAAGAAAGAATAAAGAGGAAAATCAGCAATAAATCAAGGTGCTTAAAGCATTTGGGAAATAATTTCTAGCCTTTGAAAGTGGTGTCCACAAGCTCCACCAGTCCTTTTACTATTCCCAACACTTAGATTTTCTCCTAAAGGAAGGAAAGGCTAAAAAGTAGACCTCATTTTTATTTCTCTGTCTTGGGTTTTGAGGAGTGAAATGATTTTTCTTACTGAGAGATAAGGGTAACCACAATTTTAAAAACTGGCTACCCCTTGGACACATGTACTCTTGCAAATCCTGTAGCAACTGAAAAATCTCCAGATAGATGTAAAAATTAATTCATGTCCTACTACCAGGCAGGGAATGTGGGCACATGTGGATAAAGCTGACTAAATCCCACAGAATTTATGCGGCTCGCCTATTAAACCTCAAATAATGTAATGGCAGTGAAAGCCAAGGCCCGTTTTCTCTTGCTTTCCTACCCAGCTGGTTATTTATAAAAGTTGGACCTGTTTGTTTTCCGCCCCAAGTGTGTCCCCTGTCCAGTGAGCCTGAGTCTTTCCTGGTCGTGGAGGGGACTCGGGTACCAGGATGCAGTGCAGGATCGGGTCACTGGAACTGACACACAGGGATGAGCTGGCTTTCCACAGGAGGCTCTAGAGGCCCCCCGGGGCTCTGGTGACAAGGCATAGCCCCTCCGTGTCTGTGTGACCTCTAACAGCTAAGTGCTGGCCTCAGACTCCTGCACTCATCCCATTCGCAGGAACCTGAATGACTGGTTGGTCTGGTCCGAAGAAAATAGCACTGACATCATGTGATTCTGGCAAAGTAAACCACATTGGAACTTGGCCTTTGAATACCCAAGGGGCTGGCAGCAATCGCAGGGGTTGGCTGGGAGCCCCATTGAGTTCACTAGTAATCATTTGACTGCTGAGCTGGACAAGCTGCCCTAGTTTTTCTGACAAGCTCTGTCTAAAAGAATGATGGGCAGTCTGCCATTAGGATTTTTGAGCAGAGTTGCTAAAGATTAACTCTTTAGCTACTGTATGTATATCTTGTCCTTTGTTCCATGTCAGAACATAATTAGGTAAAACATCCATGAGAAGGTTCCAGTTCCTCATTCAGTTACTGCACACGGAATTCCTGTCTTGCATAAATACCCATAGGCAAGAAAAAGCACTGTCAAACCTTTTATGTGTATGTTTCAAAAGAATGCCAGTGGATGAGTTTTCCTTAAAGTTTCTAGTTTGTTTTAGACAAAATGTTATCATTTTTGATTAAGCAAAATGTCATTTGCATCCTAACTGTCCCTTGGAAATAGATATTAGCTGAGGGAAGCCTTTGAAAAAAATAGGAACACTTAATATATTTTTTATGATAGATGTATCAATGCATATACTTTCCAATAAAAACTTGATAATTCAGGGAATTCTAGGAGAAAGGAGGTAATGGCAGTCATTGTGTCCTACTCCAAAGAGGACATTTTTTTGGGGGGGGGATAAATATGACAATGTGTTTACCTTCTTATCTTTCACTAAGAAAGGTGATGCCTTGGAAACTTTTATTCCTTTTCCCACAAAGTTAAAGTACCACTGATAGAGTTAAATGGGTTGATCAAATAATTCTGTATGCTGTTGCTCCTGGTGATGAACTCAAGGTGTTTCATCTTGCTTTATACTGGAATTTTCCTAAGGCACGCTCCCTTTCCTGCAGATAGCTGTGACAGTCTCGGCTGGCCACCAAAGTTCCATGACAGGGCTTCAACACTCTGTTGTACAATCAGATGACAGCAGTGGTGGTGCTGCAGTGAAAGTGCGAGGCCAGCGATGTGTTGAGAATCTTGGTTCATCCACATTTGGGAGTTTTAATGGCAAAAACTGAGGTTCTGGACTTCTTTCTTCTCTTGGGTCAAGGCTTTCATTCCCCACCCCACCCCCGCAAGAAAGCCCTATTTGAGGAATGGTATGATACCTCTGTCATAATATATAAGAGGTTTGTGACAACAGCCATCCAGGGACATTATTTTCTGTCCGAGAATTTGCCCCACACCTCTCATCTCCCTTCCCCCAGCACAGTAATCCCCCAAAGAATCATCCTCCAGGGCCGAGCTAAACCTTGAGAGGGATAGCCCCTTGGGTGCATAAAGGAGCATTTTAGTGAGTTTTTAATTTGGCTCATTCCCCTAAGACTTATCAAGAGAAGGTGAGATCGACTCACCTTTTGAATAATGGTTTACAAATTGCTGGAACTTTTGAGTGTTTTGTTCCTACTGGGTGTGGTTTGGGGGACAAGCCAGTGAAAATGCTCACAAGATTTTTTTTTTTTTGTCTTTTTGTTGTTGTTGCTATTTCTTGGGCCGCTCCTGCGGCATATGGAGGTTCCCAGGCTAGGGGTTGAATCGGAGCTGTAGCCACCGGCCTACGCCAGAGCCACAGCAACGCGGGATCCGAGCCGCGTCTTCAACCTACACCACAGCTCACGGCAATGCCGGATCGTTAACCCACTGAGCAAGGGCAGGGACCGAACCCGCAACCTCATGGTTACTAGTCGGATTCGTTAACCACTGCGCCACGATGGGAACTCCGAGATTTTGGCATTCCTGTTGCTATTTCTGCATGGTCCAGGGATCTGTTTGTCTAGCCCTTTATGTGGGGAAGGAATCACCACTGGCATCAGGCCCTTATTTATCCCACAAATGGGCTTGAGAGTGGTGAAGGAGTGGTCCAAGAGATGGGGGTTACCCATCCTCCTAACCCTCTTCTCTCTTTTCCCTCTTGCCTCCTCCTTTTTCCTTCTCCCTCTTCTCTGTTTCTCCCTCTGTCCTTCCCTTCTTTTCCTCTCCTTCATTTTTTAAATATTACGTGTCAGAGCATCATACTCTGACATACTCTGACATCATATTCATACATATTGGAGCATCTACTATCTCCAGGCAGTGCACAGTGATGAACAGAAGCAGTGCTGGTACAGGACTCAGGGCGTTCCTAGCATAGTGGGAGACAAAGATGTCTCATCAGTTGACCACAAAAATAAACACAGAATGAATAATTATGTTCAAGAATTTGATGAAGAGGCAGATGATGGTAGAAGGAAATAAAACAAGAGGACCTTATTAAATACCAACGAAATTTCCAGGTAATACCATTTCTTAGTACTACTTAAAAAAATAGGAAGTTAGGTCTGAATTTGACTCTCAACTCCATAACTTACTATTTAAACTTGATCCATTGGAGTTCCTGACGTGGCTCAGTGGTTAACGAATCCAACTAGGAACCATGAGGTTGCGGGTTCGATCCCTGGCCTTGCTCAGTGGGTTGACGATCCGGCGTTGCCATGAGCTGTGGTGTAGGTTGCAGATGCGGCTTGGATCCCTCGTTGCTGTGGCTCTGGCGTAGGCCGGTGGCTACAGGTCCGATTCGACCCCTAGCCTGGGAACCGCCATATGCCACGGGAGTGGCCCAAGAAATGGCAAAAAGACAAAAATAAAATAAATAAATAAATAAATAAATAAACTTGATCCATGGACTTAAGTTCTCTGAGTCTTAATTTCCTCACCAGTAAAATTAGGATAGTAATATCTCTTCCTCAGAGTTTACATGTGGAAGTACTAGAAGTACTACATTTGAAACACTTGGTTGACACAGTAAGAATTTAACAAAATTATCTCTTATTATTAATGCTATAATTCAGTGAGCTAAATTAAAGATGACCTATATGGTTTTTTTCTCCTGTCTATTAAAGTGCCACTGACAAACCTAGTTTAGTGCTTACCCATCATTTTCAGAACCTGTCTACTAGAATGTTATAGAAAGTTAACCAGTGATTCAGGCTGTCCTGATGCTAACATGGACACTCCCATGGTTTTATCCACTAATTTAACTAATATTTTTGAGGTGTACGGTAACCCATTGAGATGCCGTGAAAAATGCTGCTTGTAGCTTTGTCTCTCTTTCCTAACTTTTCTTTCTCTTTACTTCCAGGGGCCCTTTTGGTCTTTGAAAGGTATCACATTCTTGCTGGCATTCAGGTTGTATATTAATTGCAGGTGGTCAGGTTGTATATTAATTGCATGTAGACTGAAGCCAGAAAGGGGAGTTACTGGCTAATGTCATTGAAAATCCTGTTCATCCCCAGGCCTAGCTTGTTTCAAATGCTCTGATGATGTAACGAGGAATGGCTCTCTGACTCCCTTCCTACACTCCCCTCTTGGTTGCCTTCCTTCTCCTGTAGGCTTCCCCTTCATGGCAGAGCTCCAGGTTTACCTTCCATCAGCTGAACAACCACAGAGGGGAGGAAAGTGTTCCTTTCGCAGTAGTTCCAGCAGAAGTTCCTGGGCTGGCTCTCATCAGGACCCCTAGCCAGTCACTGCATTGTACAGGATCCTCATTGGCAGGGCCTAAACCACCTGCCTGCTCTTGTGGAGGAGGCGGAATACACAAACGATGTCATCTTAGATGGTGGGGATGAGTGGCTGCAGGAGGAAAATTAATGTTATTACTCCCAGGAAGTGGTGGAAGTTGTTCAGATAGCACCCAAACCAAACAAACAAATAGGCAGAAATCCACTACAGATAAAAAACTGAAACCCTCCCTATTCCTGCTTTTAGTTTACATGGGAATGAAATGGTTGATGAGGTGACATTGAAGCATGATACCTGCTCATTTTTGACTGTTGACTGTATGCTAGGCAGTGGGCTATATCCTTCAGTATTTTGCTTCTGTTATTCACCATAATTCTGCAAGGTGAGTATTCACATCCTCCTTTGACAGACTAGGAAGCTGACATCTAGTGAAATTTCACAACTTGTTCAAAGCTACCCAGTGAGTCAGTGGTGGAGGCAGCCTTTTGCCCCCAGTATCCCTACTGCAAAGGCCATGCTTCAGAGGCATTAGGTCCCTGATTCTCATGTTGCCCAGCAGTGCCCGGGCCGTGTTGGGTAGCCTTCTGGGCCTGAGGTGGTGCAGAGCCGTGCCACTTATGCCTCAATGACTGGCACATTTTCCTGTGGAATAGAGTAGGCTTCTCTTCCAAGACAGGGTTTTGAAAGCCAGGACTTTGGAATCCTATTCCAGGTATGGGCACAGACGCTCCCTGCGTTATTGGATGACTCATGAAAGGCCTCACACCCTTCGTATTCTCTGTTCTGTAAACTGGGGACAGAACTGTCACGCTGTTGAGAGGTTAACTGGTCTGTTTGAAAAGTTATATGTACTGAATAGTACACACAAATTACACCAGAAATTTGAAAAGTCGGTCCCACCATCTAATTGTGGGCTGCTCAAGTGCTTTGGACAAGAGGATGTGTCTTAGCTCCTGCTGCCATAATTAAACACCCAAGATGGAATGGCTTAAGCAGCAGACCTTTATTTTTCTCACATTTCCCAAGGCTGACAGTCACGTCAGGGGGCCAGCATGGTCTGGTTCTGCGGAGAGCTCTCTGCCTGGCTTGCAGACAGCTGCCTTCTTGCTGTGTCCTCCTGTGTGAGTAGACAGTGAAGGCTAGTTCTCTGGGGGTCTCTTCGTACAGGAACACTAATGCTATCATACCAGGGCCCCAACCTTATGGCCACATTTAACCTTAAATACTCCCATAAAGGCCCCATCTTCATATAAAGTCACATAGAGGATTGAAGTTTGACATGTGAATTTTGGGAGGACCTGGTTCAGTCCACCGTGGTCGGATATTAGTGGTTTTCTATGAGCCACACATTTGCATTGCTCTTTCCCTCTAGCCTTTCAGGTTTGTTAATGGCACCAAATAAGAGGGCTTGGTATTGGGTATTTCCTAATACTTATTTACTAACTTGGGGTAAAGAGATTTTAAATGACCCACTGAAGTCCCCAGTGAGAACAAGAGATTTTAGGAAATGGTATGACAAACATAAGGGCATCCGCTCTACAAATGCATGTGTGAGATGTCTGGAAACAGAGATATTAACAAAGGGTCTGCAAGCTCCGAGGAAGAAATCATCCAGGGTCGGTGGGGGCGGGGGCTTCAGAAAAGTGAAAATGAATCTTGGTGTTAGAGAATAAGTGGGATTTCACAGGGTGTAAGGCAGAGAGGCTTTCTGGTGGTGGGCCTGTATCACACAGCCTGCTGTACCATGTACCCGAGGCAGGGGGCATGCAAAATAGTGAAGCCATCTCCACTTTTGTGTCAAAATTTGTAGTCCTTCTAGTGCCTTGTGTGTCCAAGGCATTTGGATCTTATTCTGGAGGCAGTGAAAAGCCCTGGGAAGGTCTCTTGAAAAAGGGGAAGTGTCATAGATGAACCTAGGCTTTGGCCAGGTACATTTTAAAAATACACAGGTTGATTGGGAATCTAGAGAGCCTAGAGTTGGAGGTCTAACACATGCTGTTCCTGACATCTAGAATGCCTTTTCCTCTATTTGTGTACCCACCAAAACCCTGTTTACTGTCAAAAACCCTCTGTTCTGGAGCCGTGTTCATGGAATTCCTGACCTGTGCAAACAGAATAATCTCTCCCTCCTCTACCCTCTTCCTACAGTTTATGTGGGCCTGTTATTGCTTGTATAACATTGTAGTATAATTGTGTGTTTACAAATATCTCTCACTACTGAACATGAAAGACCTTGAGAGAAAGCATATGCTTTTTTTTTTCCTGTTCTGTTCTACTTTGCCTTCAGAGTGGACAGTGCTTGGCACATCACAGGTGCTGTTCTTATTTGCTGAGCACAACCAAGCTGCACTAAGACAGCTGTAAAAATCAGGGGACAAGAAAGACCATGGCAAAGGCTGCACTGGTAGGAATGGAAGGGGACATACTATGGGTGTCGGAAGAAGACTTGGGGATGATTCTGAGGTTTCTGGCTTGGACATCTGGGTAAATGTTGATTCCCTGCACAGAGACAAGGAGCATGAAAGAGGCAGAGATTGTAGGTGAGAGGGTGAGTTTGGCTTTTCTTTTGGTTGTTTAGGAATATTCCAAGTGATGGTGTCTAGTAGGCAAATAAATACAAGTCTGAATTTCGCTCTGTTGCCATCTTGGACCTTCGAAGGCAGGGGTTATTACGATTGCAGAGGGCAAGACATTGGGCCAAAGAGGTAGCTTTGATGAATGCTGACTGTTAAGGAAATGCTAGAAGCATTGGCATTAATGAAGGAGAATGGAAGTGAGAAGTCCCAGAAGTTGGAGAACCAGGATAGTTCAATGTTGTAGAATCAAGGAGATGAGAAATGGGGCACCTGCTTAGTCTGTTTCTAATGAATGAATTTTGTCATAAATTCTTTAATAATAAGAACAATAGCAGCAAGAATAAAAAATAATAGTACTTACTGTTTTGTTAGTACTTGCTATGTTACAGATATTTTTCCAAATGCTTTTATTCTATCTCATTTAATTCAAACTTTAAGCCTGTTAGCCTTAAACAGGCTTGCAAGTTCAAACTGAAAGTTTTACGTAATTTATCTGAGGCCGAACAGTTAAGTATTGGAACTGGACAAACTTACAAATACTGCAGAAAATACTAAGCAATTATTTTATTTCTTGGTGGGAGGAAGTTTGTGGTTATTATGGAGAGTAACGTTATCAGCAAAACTTACTGTAGTCATCGCCATTAACTCAAAAGAAATATAATTCTTTTTCTTTTACCTGGGTGAGAGAACATCTGAATGAGTTACATTTTTTTAAGAAACTGGAGTATACTTAATTTAAAATGTATTAATTTCAGGTGTGTAGCAAAGTGAACTATATGTATATACACACACACGTATACATTTTTTTCAGATTATTTTCCCATATAGGTTATTACAGAATACTGAGTAGAGTTCCCTGGGCTATAAAACAGGTCCCTGTTATTTGTTTTATATCTAGTACTGTGTATGTGTTAATCCCAAGCTCCTAATTTATCCCTTCCCCCTACATTTCCCCTTGTCTCATTTTAAATTAGCTGATTGAAAATATATCTATCCAATTGCACTAGCCTTGATATATATCTATATTATTTATATAATAATATTTATATAGATGCTTGTAGTATAGATGATTTACAATGTTGTGTTAGTTTTAGGTATACAACAGAGTGACTCAGTTGTACATATGTGGTATGTATTTTAACTTTATTTTCTATTGTGAGATTATTTAAAAACAGCCCTTGTCTACCATTGTCTCTACAACCTGACTTTTTATATAATAAAGGGCATTATTTAATTGGAAAGAGAAACCTGAATATTTTTAGCAATTTTTGGCCTTAGTGCTTTCATGTAGAGTTGTATGCTTAAGACACACACACAATTGCATTTCCTGAAAATATTGGCTCATAATTGCTGCACTCTTAAGGATGTATTTTCATATATAATTCAGGAAAGAAAAATTATTGCATGTGATAGATTAGTATTACCACATAAAAGTACTGATTTGTGTATCCTATTTTAGCGCATTGCTAATTCTCAAGAGAGAACTATACAGTAATTTCTAAGAAACCAGACAGTTTAATTTTGCTGCTGGTGTCAGGTTAAAGCATTGGCATAGGTTTGCAGCTGCAGTTGTGGCTTCATCTAGTCCTTGTGTGGGACACCCTTGAACAGCAAGGATTCTGGCTGGGGCTCACCCAGACAATTTACTCCCACCCCAGTTTCACCATTTGTGTTTCCTGGTCTTTGAGGGGGTGATATCTCCAGCTTTCACGCCATCAGAAATGAGGTTGATTTTCGCAGAAAGAGCTGTTCCCAAGACAGTGCTAAGGGAAAGGAAGGACAGTAAGATACCATGTAAAGAAATGGATGAACGCATGTTTGTTTGGTTGGTTTTTTTGAAACTTAATTAGGTGGATCTGACTGTAGATTGATTTTTCTGGCTGGACTTGAAGACACATTTATATCCAGGTTGTCTTCCTTAAAAAACAAAACAAAACGCCCCAAAAGTAAAAAAAAAAAAAAAAAAAGAGAATCTGCTCTTAATCTCGATCATGGCAGGGGTTAGGAACCAGGGTAGAGAAGGAGGTTCAAGTAGCCGAGATCACTGTTTTATCCACTTGGTGGCTTCTCTTTCTGAGTTACATTTGTTTTGGAGTCACATACCAGGTTCTCCACTTTCAAAAATGCAGAATATGATCTTTTTGGAAAAGGTAATGTAAATTGCTCTACTTCTCTTTCCAATCATTGGCTATCTCCACTCTGTTAGAAGTTGGTATTTTCATCAAGTGATTGGTTTTCCTAGTTTGGGTGTCCATAAAGAGGGAAAGAATGAGATTTAAGTTTTTAAACTGTAGGCTTGATGACTCAAATGTTCACATTCTTGGCTAAATCTGCGATGTCTTTACATAAGTATTGGATTTCTTTCAAGGTGCTGTCTTCTTACCGACACGCTGAAATAACTGCAGTTTAATATAGAGATATCTTGATGTGGTTAGATTTGGTAAACCCTCTTATCTTTCAAGCATGTATCATTTATTTAAAATGCATAGGCATATGTTCAGAACAAAGTTATTTTCAGTGCATATATATTCATTAGCCTGTGTGTGAAAGAACATTTCAAATAACAGCCTTTTCAGTATTTGCTTTTCTTTCAAAACTTTCTGCTCTTCCATCTTGGTTTAATTGAACCTTAGGCCTGAACTCTCTAGAGCATTCCCTTGGAGCCAGGGTGTATTCGAACGTCTTTGACTGATACAAAATTGCTTTGTTGATCATATAGCCATGCATGATAAGATATGCATAAGAAGAAATCTGGTACAGAAGTATAAATAATACTTATCTTTAAGCCAGCATCTGTCATCTGCTTCAGCAGACAGTGCTTGCTTTCTTCCTAGCACAAAAAGGGCTGAAAGATTTATGGAGCAGCTTTGTTTGTGCTCCATGATGCTTAATCAATTTTTATTAAATTCTAAATTAAAACTTGGCTTTCACTACAGTGACATCTCTGATGTATAGAACAAGGGGAGAGATCGTGGTGCCCTGAAAAGGTTAGGCCTGGGTGATCTGAGTCCCCAATCTATTTCTTCCTGGAGAACTTTTCTTAATAACCTTTTTTAAGTCTGACCAAATCCTTACGTAGGCTTGTGTAGGAAATGATGAATACAACCCACACTTCAGACTCTTTGGACTGCTGCAGAGGGGGTATTTGTAGTTTGTTTTGAATACTCTCATGCATGTTCCGAGGTCTGAGAAGAGAACACATAAATTATTTCAATGTGCAGGTAAGGTGCCCATTTTGCATTCCAGATGGTTTGATCACTGAAGACTCACCTAGTTATGATTAGTGAGAAGTCCTAAAGTTTTGGGTCATCGAAGCGCAACGTGTTAGAATTTGATGGAGATCTGGGCTTTGCAGCCTTTTTCTGACTAGTTTACCTTCTAAGTTCTACATTTGGAATTCTCTGGCCTTTTCATACAAATTCTTTTTGTTGAATACCAGTATATGGTAGGGGGCTCATTCAGAGAAGCCAATTTATAAATGAACATCTTATTATCTTATGTATATAAGAAACCTGGATTCATGAGTCAAATTGGATTTTTCCTTCTCAGGCAAAAGTTTAAAAAATTAACCTGGATTTGGTTTTCTTAGATTCTGTATCTGTAAGGAGAGGGCGAATAAGATTTAATGTAAAATATATTTTTTTGTGGAATACTGATATTTCTGTTTTTGAATTTTTGCTTTTTCTTACATCTGGTACACACCAGACTAACCTGTACATATTATTCCTTTGGAAACATATGTTTGTGGGCCCTGATCCAAAAGTAGCTTATGTAGCTGCATTTCAAAGTATAAGGTTTCTTGAAGAGAAGGAGTGTGGGATGGATAACTGAGATTTGTTATTGTTTATTTCTAGAAAACATGGCAAGCTATAAACTTACGATAAGAATACCTGTGTTTTTGCATTATGTAATGTGCTACTGAGGAGAAAAATGAATTAAGGGAAAATTTGGAAGCCAGGTCTTCCATGCCCAAAGAAAGTTAATAATCTGTGCAGTTCTCTCCCTCCCATCACTTACCTTTTTCATTGCTGCGTTAGTACTTTTGTCTTATACGTTGCCATTTTTTTTTTTTGTTGTTGTTGTTACAAATGCCAAGTGTAGATATAGGTGCCCATGTTGACATATTCCATTTATCTACTTACTACCTAGGTCCTGACATTCCCCTCGCCTTGGTATTGCCTGGTATGCATGCCTGTGTAGCTGGCTAGGGATGCAGGCTTTAATGTTCTGGAATTATTCAAATGCCCTGCCTAGAATGGTTAAATGGCAGGTCATTGATGGATACATTTGCCTAAAATGTATTTGGTGTCTGAGTATGTTCTTACCATGTGCCTCCTTTCTCAGCCACTGCTGATTTAGAAAGACCCTTTGGAATTCCTGTGAGAGCAGGGAAGAAGCCCTGGATTATCAGGAATGAAGACAGTTGGTATGCAGATTAGCTTGGAGGATGCAGTAGAGTTGGTCCTGACTCTCTGACCTTAGGTCTGCATCTTCCACTGTCACTTGCCATACTGCTGCACTGTGATACTTGCAGCCTGTGCAGCTAGAGAGATTGTCTGCTTTCTGTGTTTCTGTGGAGTAATTTTGAGTAGATGAACTGAGGCGTGGGAGAGATTGCCAAATGAGGTGGTGATGATGGCTAAAGAGACTTGGACTTAGGGAGTGCTTTCTGGCAGAAGTACAGCTCAGACAGTATCGTGTTTTTGACCATGGTACTTTAGACACTCTGCCAAGTGTTTGTAACGAGATAGGGCTGTTACTATACTTTGCTTTTAACTTTACTTTTGCATACAGCACGCCGTTCTTGTTTTATAAACTGTGTCGCATACTTTTTGTACCTCTATAAACAAGTGAAGCTGTTGAGTTTTTGGATAAAGTTTGAAGCAGTCTTGTGTTGCTTCCTCTTTGCTTTATGCTCCAAGTTGAGAGCTGAATAGTGAGATCTTTTTTCACACCATTTATAATGCGATGCACATTTTGAAGGCAATTTAAATTCTTTTGGTTCCCCAGCCATATGCTTCAAAATGGAAGCGTTATACATGTATGGATAGGGGAATAGGTAGGAAATTGGAGCATAAAGATATATGGCTGGGTCTGTAGTACAGTAATATTATCCCAATTGAGAGAGAGAAAGGAGGGAGAGGGGAGAGGGAGTGAGGGGAGAGAGGGAGGGAGGGGGATGTTTCACTCTTTAGGAATTTTTCCAAACTTTAGGCCTAATTTTGCTGAAGAACATAATATTACAAAAGAAGTTTTAAATGTTTCCAAAGGCTACACAAGAACCTTTATCCATGCCATTTATATGTCTAATGAGATTTTGGAACTTTACCCATGTATTATTTGAGAAACTGGCAATATGGTCAGGAGGAATGAACTTAAAGGTGTAATATTTAATACAGGGACAAAACCTAATATTAGTTAAAACTATAGTCCTGTTTCATTATTACGCTTTTACTCATTTTAAAACTTTTCTTGATTCTCACCTTTGCCTCTCACTTTTTCTCAGTTTATTTCTATACTGGAAAAGTGAAATGTAATATTCTCCCTAACACATCAACTCTTTCACTCTGTCCCTCTGGAGGATAGTTTTACTGTTTTCATAATCCATTTTGCCTGAGTAGAAAACACCAGATTTCTCCAGTGTTCTGAAAAATTATTTTTCCTTTGCTTAGAGAGAAATAGCCAGTTTCTGAAGTTTCTCGCTGTAATCCTGTGGATTTCTCGTGGTTGTGCCGCCCTGATCACAGGGATCATTACATATTAATCTGGCTAATGTTTGGATTGATACGTTTATATATATTTATGTTAGAATGGGGGCCCATGGAGTTCCTGTCGTGGCTCAGTGGTTAACAAATCTGACTAGGAACCATGAGGTTGCGGGTTTGATCCCTGGCCTTGCTCAGTGGGTTAAGGATCCGGCGTTGCCATGAGCTGTGGTGTAGGTCACAGATATGGCTCGGATCTGGTGTGGCTGTGGTGTAGGCCAGTGGCTACAGCTCCAATTAGACCCCTAGCCTGGAAACCTCCATATGCCGCAGGGTGCGGCCCTAAAAAGGACAAAAGACAAAAAAAAAAAAAAAAGAATGGGGGCCCATGTAAACTTGCTTCCTTATTTCATTTTCTTTCCCTTTTCCATCATAGATAAGTGACATATACTATTAGATCACATACAACATAGTTTCTTCTGTAAGTTTCATCAGAAATGAGAGTGTTGGAGTTCCCGTCGTGGCGCAGTGGTTAACGAATCCGACTAGGAACCATGAGGTTGCGGGTTCAGTCCCTGCCCTTGCTCAGTGGGTTAACGATCCAGCGTTGCTGTGAGCTGTGGTGTAGGTTGCAGACGCGGCTCGGATCCTGCGTTGTTGTGGCTCTGGCATAGGCCTGTGGCTCCAGCTCCGATTCCTCCCCTAGCCTGGGAATCTCCATATGCTGCGGGAGCAGCCCAAGAAATAGCAAAGAGACCAAAAGAAAAAAAAAAAAGAAATGAGAGTGTTGTGTCAATCCAGGTATTACTGTACTTTTTCCTGAAGGAAGTAGCCTGTGGGCTACTTTGAAGTATTTTTATTTAGAATAATATTCTTAGAATACACATATGCCATTTTCTCCTTGGCTCATTGTACACTGTGCATACATAAACGACAGGAACAGAGTTCCTATTGTCGCTCAGCAGTTAACGAATGCGACTAGTATCCATGAGGACAAGGGTTCCATCCTTGGCCTCTCTTAGTAGGTTAAGGATCTGATGTTGCCATGAGCTATGGTGTAGGTCAAGACGTGGCTCGGATTCCTCATTGCTGTGGCTGTAGTGTAGGCTGGCGGCTTCAACTCCAATTCAACCCCTAGCCTGGGAACCTCCATATGCCATAGGTGCAGCCCTAAAAAAAAGACAAAAAAGAAATGACAGAAACTTCTTACAAAAAGACAATAGAGTTTATATATTATTTGTGACTAAAAATAGCTTTCAAAGTGGCATTACTGTTACATTTTGAAGATAAAATGCCATCAATCTTTTTGGTTAAATTATGGAGAATTCTTTGTCCTTTATAACAAATCCAGTAATTTTAGTTTCTTAGATCCCTCTGTCATGGATACATTATTGGCTGCTTTTGCAGGATACAATTTCTTATTATAAACTGCATGGTATATAATATAACGGCCCTTGAATAATTATCATGTGATGTATCCTCACCATCAGTTCACTTTATGTTGTTTAGCAAACACATGGAAGGGCTAGGAATTAGGAAACCAGAGAGAGGGAAAGAAAAAACAAAAAACAAGCAGGACCTGAATTTTGTTCATTCATTCACTTATTTTTGAGGAGGGGTGGAAAAGCCCATAGATTTGTATCTCAGTCCAGTGAAATTGTGTTGCTGTTTATCTGTTACTTTTTCCCCCTGTGGCAAGAGACGTGAAGAATAGACACTCGCTCCCAGAGATACCAAGTGCCAAAGCACTGACTCATGAGCTCACAATGAAATCCTAGGATGCAGCCATTTCCTACCTTTGTTTGGAAATGGACTGATTGGACCAGGCGGATGTCAGCCCTCAGCTGCAGAGCTTTACAGAAGGAAATGCTTTTGGTCTCTCTTAGGTACTGGATGCTATTGAGCAACTTCTTTGTATATGACAGGATCAGCCAGTGTGAAAATGGCTCCTCAAGTCTATGAAATTCAGGCTCAGGCCCTTCTGTGCATTTGTGCCTATGTAGTCTTGATCTCATGGCTGAGAGAAGCAGCCCTCCTTTTTAATCATGAGCTTATATATTAAACTCCTCCTGCAGGACCCCTCTCTCTAGCTTGGTCTCACATTTGCAGTGTCCTCATCCTCAGGGTTATTTCCAGGGGCGCTAAGCCCTGCCCCCGCCTCCCTGTCCTGCCCAGGTCACACTCCACCTGCTGCCTTAGTATCCGCATCACTGGCCTTGTCATCACTCCTGCGGCACAGCTGAGTCTCAGGGGCTTTGCTCACCATGTTTTCTGTGCTGGGAATCCTTTCTCTCCTGTCATTGTAGCGTGTGTCCCCTCACCTCATTCAGAGTTGTGCTCAGAGAAACTGTCTCCCACCACTCTGTCCATCCCTCACTGCCCCGTCCAAGCCCCTTTTCCCTTACTCTGCTCTCCTGTTTGCCCTATAGCTACCTGACAGGCCTTATATTCACCTGTGTCCCAGTTCACTGTTTCTCACCCCTGTTAGAGTGTTAACCTCATGTGGGTTGGAACTCTGATCACTTCACACTCTTTTGCCTAGAATGTCAGAGAACATGGTTCCTTGGCATGATGTAGAACCTGACAGATCCAGAGTAATGTCTCTTAGCAAACAATGTAGACCTCCTAAGGATGGGGCTCACCTCTTCTGCTGAGCCATTTGGCAGGTTTCCTAACTCTGGGTGCTTTAGCTTTCCCACTTGATAAGTGGGGACAACATTTTGCCCACCTCTAAGGCATCATGGAAAGTTTAATAATGGTAAGTGAACCTTAATCAAACATGAATTTTCTTTTATGAAACATAACTCCAAAATAATGAAAAGAGTATGTGTCTGATTGTCAGGGGTTTATCTTAAGTGTTTGGGGTTTTCTGTATGTGTGTGCTATTCCTCAACACTTTCTCCATGGTGATGCTTGTGATGAGCCTCTGAGGATGGATGAAGAGAGAATTAAGGATGAGCTTAAGGATGGGCCTAGCTTGAAGGATCAATTAGGTGCCATAGTAAAGCAAGTGAATGAGATAAATGAGAAAAGAAAGAAAGCATTTGAAATTCTAGGTTGTTGTCATATTTACCATCTTTGGTTCTCAGTCCTGAGAGTTTTCAGTCAATAGCTTTTATGGGATTTTCCAAAGTGTGATTTTTACCTTGAAGTATATCAGGGCTGGAAACAATTGTTTATGTTTACTCAGTTCATAATTTTGCAGTTTAGTTTGTGTGGGTTAGTGGCCCTACTGTTCAACTGAATGGCAAATCTGTGCTAGGAGGATACCATATGCACAAGTATTTTCTTAAATAATGTTGGCGTTTGCCACTGGTGTTAGGGGAAGAAGGGAAAAAAAATGAGAGTAATTCTGGAAGCCCTCCAGTAAGGGGTTAGGAAAGTACTTAGGGACAAATGCTCCTACTTGGAACACAACACCAAATAGTGGGTTTTTTTGTGTTTTTTTTTTTTTTTTTTTTAAGGGAAGCCAAAATTAAACACAGTAGAGTTTACTGTTTGCTAATCAGCATGTGTTTACTTTCTCTTCCAAAACTGAAGTTGCCAACCAATACATTTCCTACCCAGTGCTATGAATCTGTCCAAATAAACATGGGAAGTAGTAAAACAATGACACCACATGAAAAATATATCCTCATTCATTAAATAGAATCCAAAAAATTCTCTGGGATTTAATTCTAGCAATGAAGTGAGAATTGTTTGGTCTACTAAGAGAGGGTAGTGACTTCCTGCCTCCGTTAGTCCAGCGTGGAAGAATGTGTTTTTAAGTTTCTATAAACTCTACAGACATTGGCCTAAACCTGGAGAAAAGGAAATGGGCTATTTCATGTCAGCCCCTCACCCACATTCCCAGAGGACTAGGGCATTTTGGGCATAACATAGTTTTATTATCATTACAAGCATAAGCAGCTTATCGAATTCAAATAGTCAATTTCAACTTCTGTCTCCATCACTAGAGATTACTGATAAGGAAGTTCTCAAGAAGAAACTTAAGGAGTCTTCCTCCGGAGATTGCAAACATAAAAGCAAAGAGAAGTTGTGTAAGAGAAGCTTTTATGGTCGTTCAATTTTGGCAAATACATTGAAAAGCAGTGTCTGTAATCAATAGCATAGAGAACCCTAAATTCACAAGGATATCAGTTTACTTTAGTGAGCATTTCCATGTAAAATTGGTATCTGCACTGCATATGCATACATAGGCATATTTTTGTGAAGAAGCTTTGTTATAGGAATGCGAGATGGAGGTGTAGTGATTCTTAAGGCCTTATTATTATGACTTAACGTTGCTTTTAAAAAATACTCCGTGTACTCTTTATTCTAGAGCCTAGACACTGAGGGAGCTGACTCCTGTCTTCTTTCAAAACCTGCTTTTAGGAAATAATGTAATATTAGTCCTTTACTCTTTAATGTGAGTTTAAATAAATGCACTGTGCTTTCTGTAGTAATTACATTAAAAACCCTATGAGTATTGTAGTGTTTAGTTAAGTTCAGGCCTGAGCATAAGTGGTGCACCTAATATGGACAGGCATTCTTTCTGACAGAACTCTTGCTACAGAGGTGACTGTTTCTTTCTCCTTGGACAAACAAAGCCAGCCCTTTGACCTTTCATATCAGACAGGTCTCAGTGATGCTTCGGGTGAGCAGCAAAACAAAAGGTGGTTGATTCTTTGAAGGCAATTTAGCACCTGATTGTTCTTCAGCATTCCATTCCATTCTTGCTACTGCAGAACAACAGCATTAAAAAAAAAAAAAAAAGAAATTAATTATCTGAACACATTTACTTCTTGGATTTAGTTAGGTAAATGGTATAGAACCAAATAATAGTTTTGAATAAAACCAACATCAGTGTACATGAAAGCCCAAAGAGGTCTCTTAGGATGAGATAGTATATGTCAAAGTCATGGACCTAAGTCTGTATAAACATTGGTTGTTGCCCTAGTTATCTAATCTAATCATTTGCAGATAAGGAACCTGAGGCCTTCAGCACTAAAGGTCTCACCTAGGCTGTGTTAGCAGCAGCACTGAGTCTAGAAGGACCAAGTTCCTAAATATAGAACTCACGCTACTCTTTCAGGCTGCCTCCTAAGTTTTAAATGATATCTCTTGAACACCAGATTTTTTTTTTTAAGTTTTCCAAGCCTGAATTGAAAGGAATAAAATGTAGAAAGCTAGTGATTTACTTCCTAAAACACCAGTGTCACCAGTTGCTTTCAGTATGCATTCCATACCTTAATGTTTATCAGTCCCACCCATATAAGAAAGTTATTCTGTGTAACTTTTTCATCTGGCAACCACACATATTGATAAACATGTAAATGTGCATATCTATATACTTCTTGGTATTAGGGAATGAATATAGTAGGAATGTTCTGTGTATCCTTTAAATTGAAGAAGAAAATGGAAAGTTTGAAAAGAGTCATAGAGTTCATTCAGCCAGCCACTCATATGGATAGTGGGAATGCAAAGATGAAAAGTCCTTGACTTTATGGAAATTAGTATACCTCAAGTGACTGTAGGATATGGATATACAAGTTTGATGAAAGTGTGGGGAAAGTTCTGATGTTGAAATATAGAATTTTGTGGGGACAAGAAAACAGGCCCATATGCCAGTTCAGTGAAGGTAGCCAGAATGGAAGTTTACCAGGGGCAGGGCAGTGGTAATCCAGGAAGAGGGAATAGGGTCTATGAAGGCTCAGAGAAAGCTCAGCAATGGGAAGAAGATCAGTAATGGGAAAGCTTCGGTAGGCAAGTCTTGCAAAAAAGTTGTTTCAGGAACAGGAATTCCACAAAGGAATCAGTCTGACAGTCTCCTTTCCAAGTGCCCATTATTGGAGGTGCTTAAATTGTATTTGAACTTTTTTTCCTGAGCATAGTGTTTTTTCTTTATATTGTTTTCCAATCATATAATATTCTCTGTAATGTCCTATTTGAGTAAAATTATCAATCATTATCATCAATAGATGATAATAAATATATATTTATTAAGTTTCTGCCAGTTTGAAGGCCTGTATATACGAAGAGTGCTGCATCTGAATCCTGATTATAGTAAAGGATTTAAAGTCTAAAAGATAAGATTGTTCTTGTTCTGTTTAAAGAGACCAATTGTCTGTTCTTGAAACTAGTTTTTTCTCCCTACAGTTCTTGGATTCAGTGATTTCACCTCATTATTTCTACTCTAGATCCCTTGGTTTAGTTCTTAAAAATCCGTTCTGGATATTTAAGACATATAAAAATATAGATATTTCAACAAATCCATGCATGAATCGGGCAGTTTAAGAAAGTAAAAATTTAGGAGTTCCCGTCGTGGCGCAGTGGTTAACGAATCCGACTAGGAACCATGAGGTTGCGGGTTCAGTCCCTGCCCTTGCTCAGTGGGTTGACGATCCGGCGTTGCCGTGAGCTGTGGTGTAGTTTGCAGACGCGGCTTGGATCCCACATTGCTGTGGCTCTGGTGTAGGCCGGTGGCTACAGCTCCAATTCAACCCCTAGCCTGGGAACCTCCATATGCTGCGGGAGCGGCCCAAGAAATAGCAACAACAACAATAACAACAACTAAATAAAATTAAAAAAAAAAAAAAAAAGAAAGTAAAATTTAAAGTAATTAAATAAAAATTTTAAAATAGGTTAATAATATCCCCACATGCCTTGTCTCCCCAGTCTCATTCCTTGTTATCCTGCTTCATCAACAGGTAGGTTCTCTCTTAATTATTGCAGTCATTGGGTTATTGTTCCCAGTACTTTTCTTCCGTGAATTTTTCTTGCATTTTGTAATGTTTTTTTAAAGTCATTTTTCTGCATTTGTTTTTCATTTTTTAAAGTTTTATGAAGTGTAGTTGATTTATAATGTCACAGTCATTTCTGCTGTACAACAAAGCAACTCAGCTATACATGCGTACATTTCATAATGGTTTTTTTTTTGATACTGAGAACTCTAACTTCTCTGCATTCCTTCTAGAGAGTAACCCTCTGACATTTTACTGCAGGATAATTTCTCCTAAGTTTGACAGTTGAGTGAGTCAGAGGACTCCATATTGCAATCATGGCTTTACTGGAGTCACACAAGTTCTCCAGGCCTCTTTCCTTGACATGTAACATACTAATAAAGCATTACCCTTGACTCTTGCTTTGGTAAGTATAATCAATAGATGCTTTATGTATGTAAGGTGATGTATACATTTCAAAACAGTTTTCCTTTTGAGTCTTAGAGGGAGTGCTAATGATGGTAAAAGTGGCCTCTGGTCATTATTTCAGGTCAAAATTGATAGACTAGTATTTCAGCTCACAGTACCAGTTAATTTATTCTGTCTTGAGTGAGTGTCAGCTCACTTTGCAATACATGTGGTTTGGAAACAGATATTAAAGACTTAACAGCAAAACAGCTGAATGCTGAACCTCAAACTTTACCAAACCTTATTTATTTATGATAAGTACATTGGTAGATGTTTTTCATGTAAATTGGGGGGGATCACTTTCTGAGAAATTCCTTCACATCTAGAAATTTCAGCTTCCAGGTACACGTGAAGGAATAAACACAGTTTAATTGTTTTTTTTGCACTTGGAAAGAGTATTTTAAGCTGTATTTGTGTGGACATCACAGTTTCAACATGCTTTAATATCTTTAGGGCTAAACCACATGTCTATAAAGGATCTTTTCAAGAACAGTAGTAACATAGTTAGTTTAGGAAATGCCACAACTTAAGCCTTGTGTTCTTCCCTTGATATGCCTGAGAAGTGAAGATGCTGTGCTCTGTCCTGTCCAGAGCAGATGCAGCATGTTTTAGCAGAAGGGAGAAACCAGAGGCAGACCTGCTGGCCGTGTCAGTTTGCTAGATGGGACCTGGCAGCCCTGGGCTCTGTCTCAGGGATCCCTGCAAGTAGGCTCTGGGACACTTCTGACTTCTATGGTCATAGCCCACTGGCGTTGCAGAAGACACCACACAGGCCAAGGAATCGGCATCAATATTCAAGTAAAGTAAGATGAATAATTCCACCTCATCTTAGGAACTTGTTAAAACTTAGGATTCTAAGAATCATTTAAGAGACACAGAAGAGGAACATAAGGATTTAGTTCCTTCGATTTCTAACGTGGAATATTCTAAGATGATGTCCATCTTAGGAAAGACTTTAATACTGAGGCTTGATCCCTAATCTGAGACATTAAATGGACCTCCGGACTTCCTTCCTTGCACCTGCCACCTTTTGTCTGCCAGTCTTTCTGTCCTTGATTCCGATTATGTGGAGTCGATGCAGTGGCTTTTATTTCTTCGCTTTCCTTTCCTTGAGCAAGTAAATGGTGTGTCAACAGCTAAGTGTCTTTCTTGCCTGGTGGCAAATGATTCAGAAAGTGCCCAGGACCACTGCGCCTTTTGTGCATTCGGCAGTGGGCAGACCAGGCACGCACAGAGTTAAGCCACGGCCGCTCTGTGTTAAGCGAACATTTCTCAGTGTGGGGGGGTCGTAATCCCTAAGCAGATGCTTTATGGGGTCTTGTTATTGTCCAGAAGTGGCTCTTGTATGAGAAAATGCAGCCATGCAGAAACAGCAGAAACACTATTGACTCGCCCACCATGGCTTCTGGTTTTTCCTTTTTAACATCCATGAACCCGTTTCATCTCTACCTAGCCATAGAGTGTTGGCGTCTTCCCTCTTTCTACACCTTTAACTCTTTAAAATTAAAAAAAAAAAAACAGCAATAAAAGCAATAAGCTAGAATCACATCACCACGTTCCCTCGTGATAAGAGGTTCTGATTTTCCTTGGGATCTTTTCAGTTTGTTGTCGTTGGCAAAGACCTTGCCTCTTTCTCAAGTCTTTCAGCCGCATCGTGGCCTTTCAAAACCTTTAAGTCCTGTAATACTATATTTTGTGAGAAGGGAAAAAATGAGATTTTTTTTCCTCCTTGCTTTTGTTAACCCATTCTTGTTTTAGACTCCAACAAAAAGGGTTTTTGTTAACTGGAGCTTAAAATCGGCCAGCTTGCAAAGTATTCTCCCTTTTTATGCAGGGAGGATTAGCCTGGCATGTTATGCAGTTCCCTTGTATGAGCCATTCACGTGTCCTGTCAGAAGGTGTATAATTACTCACTTCACCATCAGCCATCATTCTTAAGTTAAAACCTGTTTTAAACCTCTCATTAATATAAATCATACCGGGAAGGTAGAAAATACACCTTCAAAAAGAACGAAGTGTTAGGGAGTTAATCTGTTCTTTTCATAATAGACCCAGAGTAAATAATTTTTACTTAGCGCTTTTCTCCCTATGCAATCAAAATAGTTTGTGATAAAAGATCTGGTACCAGGGATTGCATAAATGTGCAGTGTTTTATTCAGACAGGATTGGGCTTCCTGCTTGGTGCCAGCCTCGTTTTCTCTCTGTCACCCTTGAACAGTGAAGTGTGTAATCCTCCATTCTTTTAAAGTCAGCCCCCTGACAAAATTTCCTCTCTCCCTCTCTCTGCACCTCTCTCTCACACACACACACACACACACACACACACAGATTCAGGAGCAAAATGTTTTCATTTTCAAGCCTTTCTTTCAGTGAACTATCCCAGCCTGCTGTGCGAGCTAGCAGTCTGAGCCTAAAAACAATGGCTCAAGTATGATTTTTCTCCATGGAAGAGCCTTACTGGCAAAAGACTCATATATCCGTGGCATATATTCATCAGTGGTGTGTTCCACTCTAGCCATGGTCGCTTTCAAGGCCTAGAGCAAGTTACTCATCTTTCTAAGACACAGAGGCTATTTCTATTCTTCCTTCTTGCCTCCCTCTGCCAGAATCTACCTGCCACTCTGGCAGAATTGTTGTGGCTGTGGGACGTTCCATCCAAATTGGGGCTTTGACATGAGGAGGTTATTAGGCAGTCTGAAAAATATCTCAAGTTCTGATACATCCTGAAAGGCCCAGCCAGATCTGGCCCATGTCCACCTTTCTACACTCATTTGTCACTTTTCTCCCTAGAGCTTCTGACTCATCCTCTTGACAGTCTCCTTGCTCTTTGGTAAGTTTGCCAAAGAGCCCTACTCTTTTCTTTCCTCTTTTTTTTTTTTTTGTCTTTTTAACCATTTCTTGGGCCACTCCTGCGGCATATGGAGGTTCTCAGGCTAGGGGTCGAATCAGAGCCAGATCCTTAACCCACTGAGCAAGGCCAGGGATCGAACCCGCAACCTCATGGTTCCTAGTCGGATTCGTTAACCACTGAGCCACACGGGAACTCCCAGCCCTACCCTTTTCTACCTAAGGGCCTTCACATCTGTTCATCTGGTGTCTCACAGCTAATTTTTACTCATTCTTCAAGTCAAAATTTAAGCCAAGTGTCCTTTCTTTCTTCAGCACTTTTCAGTTCCATGCCACTGATATGCCAGAAATTATTCTAGGTCATTGAGATTCAAGGGTGATTTGAACAGATGACATCCCTGCTCCCATGGGGGCTTATATGCTAGGAAACACCTTCAACAAAGAAGTCTTCCTGGACATTCCAATCCCTGTGAGCCCCCTTTAGGTTGCATTTCCATAGAACTCTAGGATTCTTCATAGCATTGCTTCACTTTATTCATCAAATATGTATTCATGCCTGCTAGGAAACATCAAGCTTGGGCAAGTGATGTCTTCCTAATGAAGTCTAAGCTCTATGAAACATGATCAGACTTCATCTCTCTGTCATGGGTCTGTCCCGCAAGCCACTCAGTAGATGCTAAGTGAATGAATGAATAAAGGAATGGCTATCGCCCTATCCCTAAACATCTTCAAAGTATACTTTGCCTAAATAACTCTTATACTGTCTGAAACATTATACTGACTAGAAATTTATTGGTATCAACAGGCTTTTTCTTAAAAAAAAAATTGGCTATTACTGAAAGCAGTTGTTTTAAATGCATATCATCTGCCTTTCTTTTGGCACCTGGTGGCATTAGTAGCTGCAGGAATGGGGACAAGGTTGGGTTGAGAGGTGGTGCTTTTAGGGCCTGGGACAATGGGAAGTCTACAGTGGCTGGCTTAGGGAAAGTCTTGCATGTGGCACAAGACCTGGGAGGATGGGAGTGAGGAAGACGGGAGTGCCAACAGCAAGAGAAGAGGGTTTGGAAGTTAAGCTTGGCTTTCTTTAGGAATTTAAATAGAGAAAGCTAAGGCTCTCTTTCATGTCCCTTGGGAAAGAAGGAAGGGAACTAAAATTAATCTTTTAGGTACTTTACATATTTTATCTATTTTAAGGAGTTATTTTATCTCCCATTTATGTTTAAGAATCAGATCTCTCTAATTCCAGAATTAGAAAATGTAAAACTAACACTGTGTAGCCTCTTGGTGCTCAGTTAATTCCTGTTGAGTGAATGAATTTACTGTATAAAGACTTACCTTCCATTTTGGCGTGAGTCTTCAAGTCAGCTTCCAGAGACTCAGATTTCATGGGCATACTATTGATATGATAGTTGAAGTGCACTTAGGGTTGAATTGGACTTTGTGGGCTGGTCCTATGATAGTATTGTCTTGATAGGAGACTTCAGTGTGAGTTCCATACCATTGACTCACCTATGAAGTTTTGGAGCTCTCATCCTTCGTAAGTGGGAGGTTACCTGTATGTGAATGCAGAAATTATATGAAATTAAATCTTATGTGTTCTGTTTTCTTGTGATACTTAGGCACTGAGTTTTTGTGCTTCTGTCTCTTCCTATTTTTTTTTTTTCCCATACATCTCCCTAAAGCCTTTGTATAAGTAGGTAGTATACTTAATAATGGTAGTAATAAAAGTTACTACCTGAAAAGGTTTAAAAGAAGTCAAGGGAAAAAATAATTTCTAAAATCCCCCCCCCAATATAAGATCTTTTGCCATGTCCCTGTTTCCTATTGAATCACCAGGAACATGACATGAAACTGGTTTTGGTTTGGGTTCACATGAAAGAGAAACCACATTAGTGATGAACTCTAATAAGATTAAAGCATAATCATAGAGACCCAGGAGGGACTGAGAGAGGCAAACCATAAGATCCTTTCTTATGTAATGATAAAGGCTGGCTAGAAAGGAAGCCTTTCCACTGGAATATTTGCAAAACTAAACATATACTGACTTACAAGTAATTTGAATTTATAGGTAATTGACATATCTCAAAAATATTAAATGAACAGTGGAACGTTTGCCATTTTGATGCCTAAATTTGAGTGTGTAGTGGGATGAAGTAGGCTTTCGTACATGGGCCAAGTAGAAGATTATTTGGTTAAGATGAGGGAATTACTATGAAGAAAAATAAAGTTCCTATCAAAAGTCTATTATAGAAATACAAAGTTGGATGAGAAATCTGATTAAAGGAGGAAATGAACTATTCAGAATGAGTTAAAAATGAAATTTTGTCTCTACAATGTATTATGTTAAAGATACTTGTGAAAAGTTATGTAAATTTAAGTTCATACAGATTATTCGAAAATACTGAGAGACAGTGTAGTTCAGTGGCTGGAACACAGGCTCTGGAGACCTAGGAGACTCCTCTTTGCATCTCAGCGGCACTAACTTTGGCAAGTTATTTAACCTCTTGAAGGCTCACTTTTCCTCGGTGGTAAGATGGGGCTGATAATAATAGTATCCATCTTGACAGGTTGTATTGAGAATTAAAGCCAACTTTTGTGAGGCTTCTTATAAATTGGCTGCTAATCCATGACATCTGTAATGGTGGCCATTATTCTCATAAAGACTTATATAACATTGGAGGAAATAGATATTTTAAAAGAATGATAATGAGGAAGTCGCAATGTTCTGTTGTTATTATAGTGTTTTCATGACAGTATTCCTATTACTCTTCCTAGGTTCAGGAGGAAATATCAAGTTCATGAAAATCCAAAGCAGTGGTGCTTTTTCCTATATAACACATTATAATACATTTCAAGTTTAAAGAGGGACATTTCAAAACAATAGTTTGTAATTCTTCATTGATTTAAAAAAATTCATCCATTTTGGGTTCATTTAATAAACAGTTTCTGAGTACCTACTAATATTTTATGTTTATACTAAGCTTTAGGAATAAAAAGCATAGGCTGTATTCACAGGGATGTTACGATCTAAGAATAAAGTTTTACTAGGGAACTGGTAATCCAGTTAGAACAATGGTAAGTGGCAGAAACCTTGAACTGATAAATAAGCTTTTATTTTTAACCACAATTTTTTTTCGGGAGGTGGAAGTTCCCTGGGCTACTGCAGTGACAACACTGGATCCTTAACCTGCTGAACCACAAAGGAACACCTAAATAGGCTTTTTTTTTTTTTTTTTTTTGTCTTTTTGCCATTTCTTGGGCCCCTCTCGCGGCATATGGGAGGTTCTCAGGCTAGGGGTCTAATTGGAGCTGTAGCCACCAGCCTACGCCAGAGCCACAGCAACGCGGGATCCGAGCCGCGTCTGCAACCTACACCACAGCTCACGGCAACACCAGATCGTTAACCCACTGAGCAGGGGCAGGGACTGAACCCGCAACCTCATGGTTCCTAGTCGGATTCATTAACCACTGCGCCACGACGGGAACTCCCTAAATAGACTTTTAAAATGGGGTAGTTTTCTGGGCATCGTTAGGAAGGACACACAGACACAGACACATATGTCTTGAATTTACAATAAGTTTGGTAACCATTTGAAATGTGAACAAAAAAGTAATTTTTAATTTTTAGTCCATGGCAGAGAAAGAATTATCTGAAAAACTCAAATTGTTCATTGGCTTTACTGGTCTAATTTTATTTTTAAAATGTGATTAGCAATTATCTAGAATAATTTTTAAAAGACAAACTTCAACTAATAGGGGCCATGTTAATTTTTTCATTTTTTGTTCTTTTTAGACTCATAGGCTTATATATTTACTGCTTTTCTTGAAGGTAGTTTTACTGAGTAAATTTTGACCAAAAATGTTCTTTAAGTATTGTTTATTAGCTTACTGGAAGAGAGATGATTCATCTTTCAATGAATTAATTGTTTCAGCTTTTGTTACAAAGCCAAATTGTCATCATTAAATGATTTTAGGAAAAAAATAGATTCTTTAAAATGTAGAGTACATACCTTCTCAATTAATTTTGTAAATGCGTTATCGAACAATGAGAGCCAGTTTAAGATTATAATAATTGAATCTTCTGAACTAGAGTTAAAAAAATTTACCTGATCAATACTCTAAGTCATATTTTAATCTATTTCCTTGAAATCAGATCCATTCAAAAAGAAATAATGCGTATTTCATCATAATGACCAAATATGTACAATCAATATAGAAGAAAAATTCATTAGAAACAAATTCATTGGCCTGTACCTTTAAATATTTTGTTCTGTGTTTCTTCATAATTTTTGGATCTTTTCATAGAGAATTACAGCAAATTTGGAAGTGAATCCCAAGAGTTTGGTAGAGCCATATCTGCTTCTAAGCATAATGCTTGTTCATTAAGCTGGAAAACATTATTATTTTTTTACATTAGACTTTAATATCATCAACAATGATGGCCTTTTCATGTTGTTTTCATAAAACAAAATTTCCTCATAAACCTAAAGCCATTAAACCACAAAAACCCCAGACACAATCCATCACTTTGTTCCACCCTAAGTCCAGTTTATTGCTTTCAAATACATCATATAAAGTGCCCTCTACTTGAGGAAGAATATAGTGTAAGGATGAACCCGGTACCAAATAATCCCTGGCCTATTAAGAACAGTGTTTATATTTTTTATTTTCTTAAAGCATTCTTTAGGAGTTCTTGGATATTCAAATCAAATGCATGCAAATAAACAAAACTTCAGTTCCTATTATAAAAATGCTTTCAGAGTAAAATTTATACATTTCAAAAACCACTTCATATCTTTGAAGGGAAGAAACTATATACCTACATTAGTGGTAAAGAAAAGATGATAATGGAAAATGTATAATTCTGGACAAGAACCAGACAGGGCAGACGATTAAACTGGGATTGGATAGAGCTTGATTTGTGTTCAGGACTCTTTCAATTTCAGTTATTCTCTTTGGTTCTTAGCTGTTTATTTTTAGTGGTGAGATCATAGTTTTCCATGATTAGGGAAATAGGGTCTCCATGCAGATCTATGAAGTGGAGACTAAAAATTAACTGTGGTATCAGTGGCAAATGCTGGTGTAGTTCTCCCCCACCCCATTTTTATTGAGAAATAATTGATATATATTACTGTATAAATTTAAGGTGTACAGCAGGATGGTGTGATTTATATTGTGAATGATTACCACAGTAGGTTCAGCTAATATTCATCTTCTCATATAGATAAAATAAAAGGAAAAAAAAATCTTGTGCTGAGAAGTCTTAGAATTTACTCTCTTACCTATATATCATACAGCTATGTTAGCTCCTCATGTTGTACATAAACATCATAGTCCTTATTTGTCTTATAACTGGGAGTTTGTACCTTTTGACTACCAGCATCCAATTATCTCTTCCCCCAAGTTCTGCCTGTGATAAATACAGATTCGATCTCTTTTTCTATGAGTTGGTTTGTTTAGATCCTACATCTAAGTGAGATTATATAGTATTTGTCTTTCTCTATGTGACATATTTCACTTTAGCCTAATGCCTTCAGGGTCTATCAGTATTGTCACAAATGGTAGGATTTCTTATGATTAAACTATGTAAATATTTTATGACTAAAATGTATGTATCTCACAACATTTTTAATCCATTCACCCATTGATGACACTTATTTTGTTTCCATGTCTTGACTATTTTAATGCATGTTGCTATGAACATGGGTGCAGTTATCTTGGAGTTGGTGCTTTTGTTACCTTTGGATATATTCCCTTCTCTCCACATCGGTACAAGTATTCATCATCTCTTGTTCTTTTGTTGATGGCCATTCTAACAGGCATGAGATGGTATCTCATTGTGGTTTTAATTTGCATTTCCTAATGACTGGTGATATTGTTTCTTTTAAGAAATATCTATTCAAATATTTTGCCCATTTTTAAATTGCGTTATTTGTTTTTTTGTTTTTGTTTTTTGGCTATTGTATGAGTTCCTTAAATGTTTTGGATATTAACCCCTTATCAGATACATGGTTTTCACTTTGTTGATGGTTTCTTTTGCTGTGTGGCTTTTTTTTTTTTTTTTTGTAATTTTTCTAGGGCTGCACCCATGGCATATGGAGATTCCCAGGCTAGGGGTTGAATCAGCTGTAGCTGATGGCCCACACCAGAGCCCACCAACGCGGGATCTGAGCCATGTCTGTGATCTACACCACAGCTCACGGCAACACTGGATCCCTAACCCACTGAGCAAGGCCAGGGATCGAACTCACAACCTCATGGTTCCTAGACGGATTTGTTAACCACTGAGCCATGACGGGAATTCCTGTGTGGCTTTTTTAGTTTGATACAGTCCCTCTTGTTCATTTTTTATGTTGTCGCTTGTACTTTAGATATCAAATCCAAAAATCATTACTAAGACTCATGTAAAGGGGCTTTGTTTCTATGTTTTCTTCTAGAAATTTCATGGTTTCAGGTCTTACATTTAAGTCTTTAGTTCATTTTTGGTTATTTTTTGGGAATGGTACAAGATATGGGGCCAGTTTCATGGTTTTTGTTTTTTTTTTGTTGTTGTTGTTTTTTTTTTTTTTCCCATATGAATAGCTAATTATCCCAATACCATTTTTTTCTGTTGAGTATTCTTGGTTTTCTTGTCAAACACTAGTTGACATATATGCTTGAAGTTATTTTGGATCTCTTGATTCTGTTCCCTTTCTCTATTTGTCTCTTTTTATGCTGGTACTTTCCTGTTTTGATGATTATAGCTTCATATTTTAGCTCAAAATCAGGATTCTTTCCTGATTTTGAGAAGAATCAAGTGTGATTCTTCCTGCTTTGTGTTTCTTTCTTAGGATTCTTTTGCTATTTAGGGTCTTTTGGGGCTCTTTATAAATTTTAGGGGTGTTTTTTTCTACTTCTGTAAAAAATGCCATTAGAATCTTGTTAGCAATTGCATTGATTCTGTAGATGATTTTGGTATATTTGACATTTTAACAATATTAATACTTCTAGTCTATGAGCATGTGATCCCTTTCCATTTATTTGCGTCTTATTTGATTCCTTTTATCAATGTCTTATAGTCCTTCAACTCCTCAGGTAAGTTTATTCCTGAGTATTTTATTGTTTTTGATGCTATCGTAAATGGGATTGATTTTGTTATTTCTTTTTCAAAAAATCCATTATTTGTCTGCTACTGATTTTGTATATTAACTTTGTATCCTGTAGCTTTACTGAATTCATTGAAAAGATCTAACAGGGTTTTGTTTGTTTGTTATTGTTGAATCTTGAGGATTTTCTATGTACAAAATCATGTCATCTACTGATAGAGACAATTAATTTCACCACTTCTTTCACAATTTTGATACCTTTTTCTCTTGCCCAATTGCTCCAGCTAGGACTTCATGTACTATGTCAAATAAGTGTGTTGAGAGTGGGCATTCTTATCTTGTTCTGAGAGGAAAAGCTTTTAACCTTTTACCGAAAAGTATGATATTAGCTGTGGGCCTGTCATATATGGCCTTTATTATTTTGAGATATATTCCTGCTATTCCTAATTTGTTAAGATATTTTATCATAAATGGATATTGAATTTCTTCAAATATTTTTTCTGCATCCTTTTGAGTTGATCGTATGATTCTTTCATGTTATTGATGTGATGTATCACATTGGTTGATTTGCAAATATTGAACCATCATTGCATGCCAAGGATAAATCTCACCTGGGCATGGTGAATGATCCTTTTAATATGCTGCTGAATTTAGTTTAACAGTATTTTATTGAGAACTTTTGCATCTATATTCATCAGGGATATTGGCCTACAGTTTTATTTTTCTAGTAGCATCCTCTTCTCTGGTTTTGGTATTAGGATAATGCTGGCTTCATAAAAGGAGTTCGAGAAAATTCCCTCCTCTTCAATTCATGGGGAAGACTTTGAGAAGGATTCTTTAAGTTTTTGGTAAAATTTGCCAGTGAAGCAATCTGGTTCTGGGCTTTTCTTCACTGGGAGTTTTTTTTTTTTTTTGTACTGATGGCACATGGAAGTTTCCTGGCCAGTGATCAGACCCATGCCACAGCAGTGACCTGAGCCACAGCAGTGACAATGCCAGATCCTTAACCCATTAGGCTGCCAGGGAACTCCACTGGGGAGATTTTGGATTGCTGATTGAATCTTCTTGGTCTATTCAGATTATCTATTTCTTCCTGATTCAGTCTTGGAAGGTTGTATGTTTATAATAATTGTAATAATTATCCTTTTTTTTTTTTTTTTAGGTTGTCCAGTTTTTTTGGCATACAGTTATTCAGTGTGGTATAACTTTTGTAGCCTGGGATTTTTTTTTTTTCCATTTTATTCTTGTTGAATGTGACTTTCTAAGTAGGCCAGAAAGATCTTAAAAGATGTTTAACACAACATTGTAAATCAACAATACTTCAATTAAAAAAAAAACAGTTAAAAGAAAAAAATACAGTAAATATACCAACTCAGTAAATTAAAAAAAAAAAGTTGTTTATTGTTCAGGGAAATACAGTAAGGGATGAGACTGGATTTAAGGAGAGATATTTTTCTTTTGTTTTATCTTATTATGAACTTATGTCTTTGAATCTAGTTTTAGATTGTTTATGGATTCAGTAGAAGCCTATTTGATTGAGGGACAAAATCCTAGAAGATACACAGAATAGACTGGGTGTCTACCGTTTTTTTTTTCACTTCTCTGCCAGTCACAGGCACTGCCACTTCCTTCAGATGTAGGTGCAGAAGAATTGAGCCTAGAGGAAGATTTTTCTACTTTCGCATTTCATTGAAGTTTAGATTGTCTCTAACTTGTTCTTTTAACATATCTTCCTCCTCCCCCTCCTTTTAAAACATTGAGGTAAAACATAATTTTTCAAACTTTTACTTTTTGATTTCTCTCTCCCATCAAATTGAACAGCAGGGGAAAGAAGGTGAAGTAGAAAAGAGGCCAGTGTAACAATTAACCAACAAATGGTTACATTTTCATTGATAAATGCCCTAAAATAAATTCTGGAATGCTAACTTTTAACAATGCGCCTATCTATCTAAATGTGTTTCTATTGGAAACTGTGCATGCTAAAATTGTTGCAAATAGGTTGCAATTCAGAAAAACTGCAACATAGAAGTTACTTAGTATCACAATTTGAACTGGAATCTAATGTGGTGACTTACCAATAAGTGGGGGGCTTGGTTAGAGGAGATGAGCTCTGAGATCTGCTAGGCGCTCATGGTGCCCAGAGTGCAGCCTGGTTTCTATCAGGATAGGTTAGGATTTTTGTCGTCAATTCCCCACTCTATGATCTAGGCATAGTGCCTAACCTCTCAGAGCCTCTGGTTAGCTGGGTTACCTCAAGATAGAGCTACAGGTAACATTCTGAGGGAGCAGCAGAAGGGAGGAATGGATTAATGCTGAGTCCAAAGACTAGGAAAAGTTCTAGGACAGAAATGGCATTTGATCTGGTCTTGTGGAATGAGGATTCCTAAACTCATAAAGAGAGTGACAAGGGAGTTCCCTGGTGGCTCAGCAGGTTGAGAATCTGGTGTTGACCCTGCTGTGGTGCAGGTTTAATTGCTGGCCCTGGAATTTCTGCATGCTCTGGGCATGTGGATAGAGGATTGAGGCCCCCATTTCTTTGCTGGCTGTCAGGGGGCTGTCCTCATCCATTACCACATGGCTCTTTCCATTTTCAAGGCATCAGTGGCACATTAATTCCTTCACATGTTTTGAATCTCTCTGACTTACCTTCTGAGACTAGCCAGAGAAAAGGCTCTGCTTTAAAGAGCTCACATGATTAGATCAGGCTCACCTGGATTGCTCCCCTAATTTAAGGTCAACTCTGTCATGTGACATAATTTAATGATGGGATTAAAATCCATCGAATTCACAGTCCCAGAGGACTATGCAGAGCATGTAGATCAGAGGGCAGGACATTTTGGGGATCATCTTAGAATTCTGCCTTCTACATTAGGTAATAGGGAGTTACTGCAGGTGCCTGAGCAAGAGGGTTACATGTTCCAGGCAGTGTCCTAGAAAGTTAACTGTAGTGGAATATTGCAAGTATTTTGGAAAAAAAAATGAGAGATAGTAAGCCGCTGACACTGGAGGAAGTCTTGGCAATATCAGGAGGACTTTAGTACTGATTATATACTGTTTAGTACTAGTTCAATACAGTTAGTTAGAGAAGGGCTTCAGGGCGTTGGAAATAGGGATCTGAGGATCAAAAGGACTTGACAGCTTGCTGCCTCCAGCCTCAAGCCAAGATTGTATTCATTTGTGTTTATGGAAGGAAAGATACTGGGTGGTACCAAGTAGGCGGTCTCTTAATGCCTCCGCCTCTGAATTAGGGTAGCCTTGGTCTGTTTTATATACTGGCACTTCACTTTTAAATTAATTTATTATTTCCTTTGTATTGTTTAATCTAGGAGCAAATTTGAGGTTTGCCGGAGCTTTCTAACACCTTCATTTTATAAATGATCATACAGTGGCTCAGAGAGAGGAAATGGCATTCCTGCTAATGTTTCTTAGCTTTGCCAAATATGTAGTTTGGTTTGGGGAGAAACAATTCACTGGTAAAGAATGAGTAGAGGGCATAAGAAAGGCAGCTCAGAAGATTATCTCATGGATTCTAGGGAGACTGGGCTTATCTTGGTTTGGGATTTGTTAGGAAAACTTCAGGCTCTGGATCCTGACTTTTAAAGGAAGTAGTGGAGAGACAGTCAGAATTGCCCAAGTAGGAGTTCCCCTTGTGGCGCAGCAGAAATGAATCCGACTAGGAACCATGAGGCTGTGGGTTCAATCCCTGGCCTCGCTCAGTGGGTTAAGGATCTGGCATTGCCGTGAGCTGTGGTGTAGTTTGCAGGCGCAGCTCAGATCTGGCGTTGCTATGGTTCTGGCATTGCCATGGCTCTGGTGTAGGCCAGTAGCAACAGCTCTGATTCGACCCCTAGCCTGGGACCTCCATGTGCTGTTAGTGCGGCCTTAAAAAGACAAAAAGACAAAACAAACAAACAAACAAAAATCATCCAAGTAAAGGTCAGCAGACAGGGCCAGCTATGTTCAAAGCTGGGGTGCAAGGGACTCTCCAGAGGCAGTGTGGTATGGTGGACGTGAGCTTCTTGGTCTTATGTCTTGGAGCTGTGTTACCTTGGGGAAGTTATTTTGTTTCCTTGAGCCTCAGTTTTTCCCACTGTAAAATGGGGCTAATAATTTTGTACTTATAAATACATAATAGCAGTTCTCTAGATCAAAACCAGTTGAGTATCTGAAATCTCATATATTTCCTCCTAATTTATTCACACCTGATAGGGCTGGTGTGAGGCCCAGGTGTGATAATGCATGTTTAGCACAGTACCTAACATGTCATAAGTACTGAACGAATAATACTTATTTATAATATTGTTCAAGGAATGGGAGACTTCACACCTTGGAATGTGGATAGAGGGTTTAACCTTTCAAGCCAAGAGAAGCCTTTCACTTTGAGTTGCAGGACCATAGCCAGGTTGCAAAGGAGAGTGAACTGTGAGACTATCAACTGGAATTTTCAGTCAGGAGAACAGAAGGACTTTTGATGTGTCAACATTTGGCTTGACCTGGGGATACAAAGTTTAGTGACTTGCTATGAATTGTAGTCTCCGAGAAGTTTACATACTTGGGAGGAAGATAGATAGACGGGTGGACAGGATAAAACCTAGATCAGAGCCAAAATCTCTCCTTGGGTGAGGCAGAGAGGGCCAGGAAGGAAGACAGAGGCGGGTTGTGTGTTTGTGGTGGGCAAGAGGGGCGGAGAGCAGGGCTCAATCTTACTGGATAAAGAGCAGAAGCTCTGGGTGCTGGAAACTCCTCTGGCCAGGGCTGTTTTAGTGATGAGATGGACAAAAAGGGAGGAAGTTACATTTGATGGAGGAAGTTTTCTGGAAGGGAAATGAGGGCTCCTTAGAGAAAAGTAAAGAGCTGGGAGAGAGGTAGGAGGAAGAGGAGGAAGTGTGGGGAGGGGTGAAATTTGTTCTTGTTGGGGATGCAGGGGTGACAGGCACACAGAGTTCTGAGAGCTGTCAGCTGTGATCCATTGGCAAGGACACTGTGGGTCCAGCATCCAGAATGACAGCAGGAAGAAACCAGGGTTCTTGGGAAGGGCTCCTGATTTCCCCAAAACTCTAGGTCTGCTAGAAAAGAAGATCCCCTTGTGCAGAATAATCCGCCTCTTAACACCCCTCTTAAGAATATTTGAGAATGCTAAATTTTTCCGCTACTCCAGTCTGTGAAACAGAATCAAAGCATCTCTCTTGGAGCCTGTGAACCACAACAAGGGCTTTACGACAGCTTCTGAGCAGTGCCCCTACCTTGTTTATGATGCATGTACTAATTAGGAAGAGCTGTGTTCTCTTTGTGGTCTAAGACTTTGCAGTGTACCTACGTGGTCATTATTATCAGTAATAATTAATGAGATAAAGCTTTAGAACAGGTGTCTGGTAATCCTTGGTGGAGAGATTTCAGAGCCTCTTGTTCCCTGACTTTGCCTTCTTTCCACCTGGAAGAGAGGCTTGGGGAGCCCTTCAGACCATAGCTGCTGGGGGGGAATTCCTTGGCTCACTGTGAAGAAGGCATGGTATGCTGAGATTACTGTTTACCTCGGGTGAAGGCAGCTGCTTTGATGCTCTCCCAGGGCTGGAGGTGGAGAAGTGCCTTTGGTGCAGATCCATCCTCTCACAGGGAAATCTTTCTAGTTCTCAGGCATGGAACCTTGACCTTCAAGAGGCACAGAATAGATTCTGATGTAATGAGTCAAGATATTGGCTTTCAGGAGAATGTTTGGTAGATTGCTTTATTCACCAAGCTTTTCTTCCACAGTGTAAACAAGAACGTGCCATTTTCTTGTCATCTGAAGAACTCTGAGTTGCTTAAATCTCATCAAATGTAGTGTTATTTACTCAAGCTTTCTTCCTGAATTCTGCCCCGGAGTGTTCGTAGGCAGTTACATTTATCTCTGTAACATTACTCACCATTTAGTAAAAGAAACAAAACAAAACAAATGCCTCCTCCATAAAACACATATAAAGCAGGAATAACATGTGAATGAACAAGATCCTGGCTTGAATTAGTTCTCTTGCGACAAATGTAGAGTTGTTTGTAATTTTGAGTAAATGAGTCTGCAAACCAAAATAGTTAGTAGGTTTAATTTTAGGTTTACAGTTTTGACATCGTAACCCTAAATTACATCTCCATTTGGAAAAAATCTTTTCAATTCAAACTTTTTTTTTAAGCTAGTACCACAGATGACTCTATATTAAAATTTCTCTGAAGATAACTTAGCTCTATCTGTCTGTTAACCTAAATTAATATCTAAATAATAGGAGTTCCCGTCGTGGAGCAGCAGAAACAAATCTAACTAGGAAGCATGAGGTTGTGGGTTCGATCCCTGGCCTCACTCAGTGGGTTAAGGATCTGGCATTGCTGTGAGCTGTGGTGTAGGTTGCAGACATGGGCTCAGATCCCACGTTGCTGTGGCTGTGGCAAATGTTGGCAGCTACAGCTCCAGTTGGACCCCTAGTCCAGGAACCTCCATATGCTGTGGGTACTGCCCTAAAAAGCTGTAATAGTAATGTTTACTATCAAGATCATAAATGATGTCATTGTCTACTTGCATCTTAGATATACTATCCTTGTTGAAAATGCTGGTAGTCATGAATATATCACATTTTTAAAAGGCTTTTAACATGGCAGAGAGGAAATAGTCAGAGAATATACCAAACTCCAACATTTTGGGGAAGGAAAAAAAGCAATCACAATTTCTAGAAAACAAAGTTATTTACAATGAGTTTCATTAGCCACCCTTTAATAAAGAACTAGCACCTAAATGTTTTTGTCATTGGAGAACTAAGGCAATAACTTAATGGTCTCCAGTTAAAGCTAGGAGGAGACTAAAAGAGGAATGATTTTTGGTTCCCTAGAGGCAGGAAGTGTTTCTTTAAAAATCACTCTGTGTGATGCCTCCAAGAGCAACATAAACAAACAGGTACTTAGTTAATAAGTGTCTTTTGATGATGGCATGTTCGAAGGAGTACCCTCCTACCAATCAATAACTGAAATTACCTGAATTTATAAGACGGTTATAGAAATCTAGGCATCCATTATAATCACGGTCAATGCATTTAAATAAAGATATTTCTACTTTGAGCTCATGGAGGAAGAAAAAGGACAGTGCATCTCAGATGCCAAGTCCCTGACCAAATCTGGGCAGTAGTAATAGCCTCTTTTGGCCCTTGGTAAAATCCCCAATAAACTAAATACCAAAATCAAATATAGAAAATGAAAGGATCTCTGTAGACTGGCTGAGTGACATGAGTAGTCACTGGTCTTTCGGATGGCCAGAAGCCCAACCTGGAGTTACATAAGACCTCATTCCTGCTTGCCCTGGACCTTCCAAGTCTCACATTAAGGTATGAAAAATCTTTTTCAAGAGTCTTGTTAAAGTTGTGTTGGCTTGGATAGAGTGCCAATGGATGGAATCTGAGTTTTATCAGGTGCTGCTTAAGGACGAACTTTAGGGTAGTTGAAGAAAGTACTGAAAGCAGAAATAGGGTTTGGGGATTGTTATTTGGAGGCAGCCTCTTAAGGGTATCATGGAAAAAAACAATTTTAAATTTTCAAAAAAAGATTCTCATTTTATTTTATATCTGGTTTGAATATGGTGATAGTGTTTATCTCTATTTCCTGGACAACTGGCCTTTTCCTTCAGTATTATTCCTTTGGGGAAATGTACGCCTTCCAATTCTGTCTTGTAGCTCACACATCATTATTCTTATTTGCTTGTTAGGCTCAGCAATCCATGTCTTCTTCTTAAAAATGCCATTAGATCCACAGAGTAATCTAGTGAAACTTGCGGCAACAGAAGAAACTGAGTCTGTTCAGAAAAGTACAGTTAACTGGTGACGTAGCAGGATCTAAAGGCTAACATTTTGTGCTCCTTTCTGCCAATATATTTTCCTCCCCTCCCTCTCTCCCCTCCCTCGCCTCCCTCCCTCCCTCCCTTCCTTCCTTCCTCCCTCCCTCCTCTCTCCTTTCTCTTTCCCTCTCTCTCTTTCCTTTCTTTCTTTCTTTTCTTTCTTTCTTTCTTTCTTTCTTTCTTTCTTTCTTTCTTTCTTTTTCTTTCTTCTTCCTCTCTTCTCTCTCTCTCTCTTTCTCTCCTCTTTCTTCCTCTCTTCCTCTCTCTCTTTCTCTCCTTCCTTTCCTTTCTTTCCTTTCTTTCTTTCTTTCTTTCTCATGCCTGAGGCATGAAGAAGTTCTCAGGCCCAAAATGGAACTCCAGCCACAACAGTGACAAAGCTGTTTCCGTAACAGCCAGGCCACCAAGGAATTCTCTCTATTTTATTTTCTTACCCTAATTTTCCCTTCATTCACAGTACCTCTTTTATTTGTTTTATTTCAGTGGCATGTGTTTTTTTGATAAGTGTATTCAAATCTGGGGAATGAAGTGGAGTGTAAACAAATAGATAAATAAGTAAGTTGCTGAAGTTCTTTCTTAAGTGAAATAAGTAGCAATATGGCCAGTCAGAGCAGGTTTGATGAGTCTTTCAAAATAGTGTAAATTTAGAGTTTGCTTAGTTTTTATCTTTTTTCTATCTCCCAGTATTATGAAATAATTAGAGGAGTTCCTGTCATGGCTCAGTGATTAACGAACCCAGCTAGGATTCTTGAGGATGCGGGTTGATCCCTGGCCTTGCTCAGTGGGTTAAGGATCCAGTGTTGCTGTGAGTTGTGGTGTAGGTTGCAGACACAGCTCAGATTTGGCATTGCTAGGTTGTGGCATAGGCTGGCGGCTACAGCTCTGATTCGACCCCTAGCCTGGGAACCTCTATATGCCACGAGTACGGCCCTAAAAAGATAAAAGACAAAAAAATAATAATTAGATAACTTATATCTTATCTTTTGGTTGCTCATGCCCGCTCTAGAAATAATTTGTAAGACAATTTGCTTTAGTAGATTCTATATGCTTTAAATAGGAATTAGTGTGGGTTGCATAGAATATATGTAAAAGATGTAACCAGGGAAAAGATATTGCCCGGAAGGTTTGGAAATTACTACTATTCTTCCTTTGAGCATCATAAGGCAATTGATCAAAATGGTCAACTCAATCTAAAAATATGACTTTGGGGCATAGCATACTTGTAAATTCAAATATTAAATCATTTCACATAACATCCACTTAATTTTACTAAGTTCTGCCCAACAGCACTTTCCTAACTTTATTCATAATTTACTTATGCTACAATGGCAATATTTTAGAAGATGGATGGTGATAGCTGTTCTAATTTTCAGTGTAAAGCACCATGTCCTCTACATAGGCCAGAGTATTCCTTGTGAAATAAATGACTTTGAGTTGCAGGTTTGTCTGATGCAGATTTTACTGGAAAAAGTATACTTATTTTCCTTTCTTTAGCATGACTCTAAAAGCAATTTTGGCAAATACAGCGTAGTCCTTAGTGTCAAATGAATATGATGGAATTGAAGTGGCAGTTATGTAGCCCTAACCTTGGCGTCATGACCAGGGTGATGTGAAGCCTTTGGAGAATACAGTATCTCCCTTCTGGTGCGGGGGCGAGTGGTTGCTCATTTTTGTAGACACTTACCCACTCATCAGCGTTCTTCACACACACACACACACACACACACACACACGCACACACACAAAAAACCTTCATTCTCATTCGTGGGTACAGACAAACCTTGGTAGGACCCACTTGAATTCTGCTTCTGGCCTTTCTCATACTTGAACTTCTTTAGTTTCTGCTCCATCATCACAGATACTTTATGGGGTCAGCAAAATGGCTTGATAAACTAATATATGCCTTCTTGTTAGTGCAGACTTCCCCGTGGCATAAGGCCAGCTTGCTTGTCAATTTCTATTTTTGTGACTGATTATTAACTTAAAATGATTTGTGTTTTTATTTTTTTATTTAATCTATTTTAGAAAAATGCAAAAACAAAACTTCTTGACCCGTGGCAATTAACTTCTCAGCTCGCATTTGCCAACGTATCTTTTCTAAACAAGAAAAATCTGTTATTTTTTAATATTGAACATTTTACTTGACTGAAGTTGAATTCTTCTGTGTCCAATAGAATTGAAAACATATCAACTTTATCATCATTACTAAAAGTGATGGTAATATCTTCTGTTTATTGCACACTCACCATAAACAAGGCACTGTGCTGGGAATTTACATGAAGTGTCTCATTTAATTCTCACTATAGTCCTGCTTGGAAGAGATTCCTGTTTGCCTTTTACAAGATGATTAAAGGAACTCTGAGATGTCAGGCCATTTATTGAAGTTACAAAGCAAATAGGTGGACGAGCACGTTGAGAATTCTTTATTAAATTTTGCTTTGATAACAAGAGTAATAGCTGCTTTTTATAGTAATACAGCTGTTTTGTAGAAGTGCATAATGTAGGAAGTTAGATTCAATCTCAGTATATTATTCAAAGAAAACCACTGCTAACAAATAGTACATTTTTATATGACTCTTGAGAATGATCCTTGTAGTTAATCTGATCATTTTTAAACAATTTCCAATCCTTTTTTGTACCACTTTCTGACAATGTACTTTTTACTTTCTTTACAATTGAGTCAGGGTGCATTTTAAATTTAGAATAAACAAAAATTCTCAGGTCAGTATAACTTTTTACACATTTGTTTTCTGACATTTTTTTCCCCCTGAAATACCCAAATCCTTCCTTATTTATTATTATTAAACTTTTAACAATCATTTAGTCATAAAATAGCCTTTAGCTAACACGTGCAAGTGTTCAGTGCTCTTATTTCTATTTTTTGTTTAACACCATTAAATGCACACCAGAGATTAAATTTTTAAAACTCCTTGTTTTAAGTATTCATGTGTGTTCTTTTTTCTGTTACATATATGCTAGAGAGTCTGTAGAAACCTAGGTGAAAGGCTGTGTCTTTGGAGATAAAATAAAAACTGCTTTAGCCATTATTTTTCTATTTCTTGCTTTACTAAGGGCCCCATGAATGAGCTTGACATAAGCTATTTCTTTACCCAGCTATTTACTTTAAAAAATTAAAAGTAATACATTTACAGAAAATCATTAAATACACCATATAGGTAAAAATGAAAAGCAAATGTCCTCCTTCCTCTTTTTTCTGTCCCAACCCTACACTCATGCTCGAATTTCTCCTGTTTCCAGATTTTCATAATGGACATATAAGCATAGGTATGTAGGTACATATTTTAAGTAGCAGCATCTTTTTAAATTTAAATTTTCCAGGATGACCATCTTTGCTGCACACGCTTCCCTCCTGTGTTCACTGAATTGCTGAATAAGCAGGTCTCAGCAGGACTTTTTTTTTTTTTTTTAATTTGTATTGAAGTATGGTTGACTTGCAACATTGTGTTAACTTCAGCAGGACTTTCATATGCAGTAAAATAAGAATACATTTCAAATGGTAAGGAAGGCCAAGGAGATAGATGTGGAGAATCAAATAATGGAAAAGAGAACAAATTTATAGGCCCAAGTTCAATCAGGTTGCCTGCTAGATTGACAATGTCACATGAGCACACGGGTTCTGGCAGTCAGTATGAAAAGGAGGATATAATTGGTAATACTTTTTTTTTTTAATATGAAAGAAGGGAGTATGATCAGTCCTTAGAGGAAAACTTTTAGCCTGGGTTTCTCAAGTTTCAGGGAGAATTTTTCTGTTAGGGTGCTGGGAGTGATGCTTGTAGAAGTAGCCCAGGTCACATGGTAGGTGGCAGCATATGGCAGATCCAGCCCCATCAGTGTTCCTTTAGGACATAATGCATGGCGCCTTAATGCATGGCTACTTAATGCATGGCGCCTCCTGTTCAAGAATGAGGAATTTTAGACAGGGATAGCAGAGCACCCAAGAGAGCAGTGGTGCAGGTCTGAGACAAGACGAGAGCCCCTTGGACCAGGAGTCCTTGATCCTGTGCAGGGCCTCTGAGGAGTGGAGGAAACTGACAGAGGAGAGGGAGGGGGTGACTTTTTCAGGGATGTATTCAACTGTGTGCACATGTCCTCCTCTTTGGGTTTTTCTGATCTTTGCCACTTCTTGAGGGAAGGGCATGGATGGTGTGCTAGGATGAGGCCACCTGGGGGAGGAAGAGTGGGGAGTGACATGTGGCTGCACAGAGGAGGCTCTGCCAGAAACGTATGAAATGTTTGGAGGTTGGATAGATTGCAGGTGGCATCTGGGTATTCAAGGAAAGGTCATGAGATGAGGAGAACAGCTTCCTCTTAAAGGTGGTGGGGGCGGAAAGCATGGGGAAATTTACAGACTACCTCCAATGCATGGAACACAGAGATAGGTAAGGTCATGCTTCCCGTTCTTTAGTGTTGGTATGGCGGGATCCATACCTTCATACCAAACACAGCAGAGGGGTGTGAGACTGAGATTCATAGCCTGGGATGTCGGGGAAAGCTTCCTGGAGGAGGTGGCCCTGGGAGGGAACCTGAGAGACCAGCCTGTGTAGAGACCAGGATGCCTGTTATCCAGGATGCACTTTGGACTCTATGTTCAGACTGTGGGGAAGCACTGAAGGCTTCAGGGTTACATTTTCTAACCTTTTGGTGTGGAGCAGTGGTCCTCAAAGTGTGGTCCCCAAACCAGCAGCATTAGACCACTCAAGAGCCCCTCAGCAGTCCAGGTTCATGGGCTCCATTCTGACCTATGCAGTCACATCTCTGAAGATGAGCCGGAAACTGAGTTAGAACAAGCCTTCTCGTGATTTTGGGGCACGTTAAAGCTTAAGAACTGCTGCTATGGAGAATGGACCAAAAAAAGGGACTTAGAAAGTTTATCATAAATCTCTAATTTGACTAATGATGGACCTGCAGGTCTGGGTGAAGAGGTAACTTATCAAAGATTAACTTAGTGGCAGGTGATAATTAAGACACGTGTCCTGACTGTGCTCAGTCTCTGCCATGCAACCTTCCTAGGCATTGTGAGGATGGTCAGAGCATTTTTAAAAGGGAGAGGTAATTAAATGTTATATTACCTTTCCAAAACAGTGCCTACAAAAGTACAAATAGCAGGAGCCAAGTAATGTAACATATGTAGTAATTGACATATAAGTTTTGGATGTATATTTCCCATATGATGCATGTTATGTTTGTGGCTCAGACTGGAATGGGGAAGAAGGAAATGATGTCTCTAAATGTAAGCTAACTATTTTCTAAGCAGTGAATTTACTAGCTTTGTGACCTTGGGCAAAACGTTCAATCTCTTTGAGCCTTAATTTCCTTATCTATAAAATGAAGTTAATAATTCCTACCTAACACCGTTGTTAGGATAAGATGCTTTATGTGAAAGTGTTTTGTAGGTTGTAAAGCATTATAAATGTGAGTGATATTATTTTTATCAAATAGTTTTAAGTCCATTTATCTAGCAAACGTTTATTAGACGTGTATTATGGGCAATGTTGTAAGTATAGACTTTTTAGAAAAGTATTTTTGTTCAGAAGAATTACAAAACATTTGAGACGATTCCCTAAATTATCCACAATATTACTCAGTAGAAAGCCCATTCAGCCTTTATATGGTAATTTTTGATTTGAAATTTCCAATTCTGTATTTTAGGTTGAATCTTACCTTAGGTAATTAGTTCCCTTCTAACTTTTTCTTGATTCTTATTTTAATAGAGATACTTAACCAACTCATAGTGAGGTACATGTTACTTTAATATTTTTAGTTTTGTCCTTTGATGATTCAGTTTAAAAATTATTTATATAAACTTCCAGAACAGCAACAAAAGTACATGAGTAATTTCTAAGTAAAATTATGTGACTCATCACACCTTAAAGTGAATTGAGGTTGTCTTGCTTTCATCAATTAAATGTAAGTATACTGGTTATTAATATGAGTCTTTTGGTTTGCTCATTTAAGCAGGTCATAGAAGTTCTTCATAGCCTTAGGCTAAGTCTTCTCTGGGGTTTTATTAACTTTGTGTCTCTTTGGTGTGAGAATGGTTTCTTTTTAAGGAAGGCCCACCTCCCTTCAGAGGCGGCACTTATTCTTTAAGAAGTGGCACCTTATTTGCATTAAAACTAGGGCAATATTCCGTTTAATTCCAGCTGAATTGCAGTTATCAATAAAGCTCTGAGGTGTATTCTCTGATGTGGATATTCTGGTTAATTGAAAGCCAGTTCTCTAAATGTTTTCATCTTTTAAATGTCTGTTATTGATGTTGAAGATCTTTCTAAAGTATACGCTTCCTTCCCTTGAAGTACAATATCTTTGTCACAGCTTCATTTTTAATAACATGGTGCCATATGGTCCTACTCATATTTCATTGTAGTGTCCAGGAGAGGGCTGCCCTGGAGGGTTTTCCCCAGCTGTGGAGGTCTGAGAGGGGGAGAGACCATCAGGACAACTGTGTCACCATCTTTATGATAAACCAGCAGACTTCTGACCCTCACTCTCATCACCTACTCCCTTCACCTGGCTTTGCTTCTGGCTCTAGACTCTGTCTTCTGGACTCAAATTACAGTTTGTTGGTTCCTTGCCTTGATGAGCATCCTAGTCTTTTTTAAATGTAGGCAGTGGGGTGCTACCAAAGTTTTTCTCTATTTGGACTACTTTTTATAGTAATATCATTTTCAAAGTCACTAAGATTATTTTGTTTTACTTAATAAATTAGCCACTGCAACCCCAATCTATATAGATCACATATTCTGTTTCTGTATATCTCTTATGTTGTTTCACAGTTCCCTGGTGGCTCAGTGGATTAAGGATCTAGCGTTGTTACTTCTGCAGTGTGGGTTCAATCCCTGACCCTAGAATTTTTGTATGTTGTGGACACAGCCAAAAAAAAGAAAAAACTCCCATATCCATTAGTGTCTGTGGAATTCATGATTCATGTTGTTTATGGAATTAATTTTTATAATTTAATTGTAATTCCAGGTTGGAAAATTAGTGAAAGTAATATTACTATTAAACACATACAATACATCTTTTAAAAATACAATGTCGTGAACATCAAGCTAAGGGCAATCTTGATCTTAAATCAAAGATTTCAGTTTTCTCCTGGGTTTTTCCCAGTTTGGAGTAATTCCTAACATGGTAGAAATACATGTAAGTAATTAATACTCTAAACTTTAGGGAATATTTTTTTAAGTATCTGGCTTTTAGTCTAAACAGACGAAACAATCATGTACAGAAAGATGTATCATTTCAGTACAATTTCAACCTATTAACTAGGATTTCCTTTAGTTTTCCTTCGTCAGAAATGAATTGCATAATAACTTCCTGGAAAATCTGCAGTGTAGAAGAGATACAGCTATCTTGATACATATTAAAACTGACTTTGAATAAATGAAATTTGAAATGGGGAGTTTTTTTTAGGACTCATTCAAGAACATTTACATTTGAAAGTTAAAAATATTCTTTGTATTTTTTTCCTAGTAAAAATTTAAACAGAATGAAATTAAAATAATGAATGATGTTTTCTACTGTACTTATTGTAATTACCTCTTCTGCTTGAAATTTTATTTTTTGGCCTCATATGAAGTGACAGATCATTACAGCCAATTTGTGGTTTTAACAATCAGAAGTAACTGACTAATGACGCTATTCATATTTGGTTGAGGATTAAAGGAGACTCTGTGTGTGTGTGTGTGTGTGTGTGTGTGTGTGTGTGTGTGTGTGTGCGCGCGTGCGCACATGCATGCTTGCATATATTTCAGTATTTTCTTTATCACTGAAATGCCAAAAATGATTTGTAAAGCTATTCTGAATTTTAGTATTCTCAAAATCAAAGTTTTTAATCTCTTTTTAAGTTCTTTTTTCAATCTTGTAAACATTTTCAAGTTACTTTCTGAAAAAATATTTTTTTTAAGAAAAAAATAGGAACTTTTGTCCTTATACTGGAGTGTATGGAAAGGTAGAGATCTTAACCAGAAAAAAATGTGTTTTAAATGCCCACTACATTTACTGCTTTCCTTGTACAACTTGGATGCCTTTCTATATATTTAATTTCATTCAAGTTTTCCGCTCTTCATTCTGAAAAGGAAGCAAAAAACGGAATCCTTTTTCCAAAGGAAAATGTTTGTAGTGTCACGAAAAACGAGAACAGATGGCACTGCAAAGCTTTGGGGAGAAGCACTCCAATTCAAATTGTTAGGCAGTCAGAGACAAATGCGAAGCTACCAATTGTTGCAATGCTTTGTAAGACTTAATTCATGTGCGCACAACAAAGAGTTACAAGGTAGAATTTTGCCTCTTACAGGAACTAAAAGACCTTATACTAATTTACAGTCCAGATCTCACTAAGTGGATGCCCCAGTAGCCAGGTTCTATTAGGAAAAATAATAAGCGGAGAAAAGCTGTCCTCGTCACTTCAAATGTATTCTATAATTTAGGGTTTCACAGTGGGCAGGTTTACCCAGATACACTGTGACAGCGTATTAGTGAAATAAACTAATCTTCCGAACTGGAGTCCTCTACTCTTTTCCCTCTGCTTTTAACTAGATTAGCTTTGTAGTGCATCAGAGCTTGAGTTGTGTGGGTGCATTAACTTCTCCTCACCCTCTCCTGATTGAGCAGCAAAGCTCAATTACCAATACCATATCCAAAGTGACGTTTCCATACAGGCTGCCTGCTGTTTCATTCATAACCACAAAACAGACCGAAATGACTTGACTTCTTTTTACAACTTGCAAAGAGTTAATGGACTGTGCTGGCCCCCTGCCAAAACCTTTAAGACACTTTATTAATGTGTTATAAGGCTGGGACACCATAGTGTGGGATTTTATTGGTTATTCATCTTAATGAATAAAAATATGTATACATAATTAAAGCCACGTTCTCTGTCAATTGCCTTCTAATAAATGTTGAGTCTTTGTCAGCACTTGTCAATTGCATTTGATGATCAATTTTGATTCTTTCTCAACCTAAAGTTGTCAGCAGTGCAATAAGGTAGATTTCTTTAAAGAAACACTGGCTTAGTATTTGAAATGAATAATTATTTAATGATGAAAATGAACATTCTTAAGCAAGTGGTAAAATTTTTTACTGTTTAAAAAACATCTTGGAGTTCTGTCATTGCACAGTGGGCTAGGGATCCAGTGTTGTCACTGTGGTGGCTTGGGTCGCTGCTATGGTGCGGTTTTATCCCTGGCCCAGGAATTTCTACATGCTATTGGCACTGCCAAAAAAACCAAAAAAACAAAACAAAACCGAAAAACAAAACAAAACACAACAAAAACAACTCTTGGTGAAAAATCTGGTCATAATATGCAGCATTTTCTCATTATTTGTTTAAAAAAATTGGTCTACGATCTATTGATTCTTCACAAGACAGAAGTAACATAATTTTGTGGAGATCATGTAGGAAAATGACATATGATTCGACAGCATTAAATTTTTTTTCCCTGTCTACTTTGTTCTGACATGTCAGTTATCAGAAAACATTTTTATTTTTGTACCACTTTATTGCTCTTTCACCTTTGACATTTTTTTCCCCACCTCCCTAGAGGCGGAGTGTTGCCAAGAGAGAATGAGGGCAGAAATCATATTATATTGAAACTAAATTTAAAAATAGACTGAGTGAATCAGTAAGTCTAGATAAATTTAATGTTGTAGCTATTTGAAAAATGATGAATCTTTATTGCATCTTTTGGGATTATGTACTTTCTCCCTCAAAAAGAACACTATGCACCTTTAAAAGAATGTTGAATGATCTTTTCTAGTTGGTGAAAATAACGCCAGCACCTGGACATGAGAAAAACCTCCAAGGCATTTTTTTTTTTTTTGCAATGTGATTTTCTTATTATGGTCATTGAGGTGACCATAATATGGGAAATATGGGGACATTTTATACTACTTTATAAAAAATACTTGTGAAGAGTTACTTAAAAAAAAAAAAATCTTTGGTCAGTGAAACTTTCAAGAAGATGAGTATCTTACACTTGCAAAGCAGTAATATGAAAGTTTAGGCCACGTCTATTTTTATAGATTTGAGTAAGTTATTATGAGTAAGTATGAATCTTAATTCATACTAACATTTCTGAGACATAAAATCATCTATGGATTTGCCTCTGGTAGAAATGAGAATAATTCAATTTTCTCAAATTAACAGTTTAGAAATAAACGTAATTCATTTCTTTCTTTGACAGTTTAACCTCGATGTTAGAATGGGTGCCAAGTGCAGTGAGAATCCAAACAGCCATTGAATTTAATACCTAGTGGTTTATTCTCTTAAAGATGAGCCAAGGCTTTGCCTTTGAGTTTTAAAAATGGCCTACCTTGAGGTCATTAAAATAAGATTGCCAATATGAGAGTAAAATGTGAGAGATGATTCAGAGGGTGGAATAAAGCTATTTGGGGAATGGGAAATAATCATTCAGCTTAGATATTGAGCACCCAAGTGCAGCTGGCCATCTTTTCAAAGTGAGGCCTCATACCTCACAAGGTGAGGTGGTCTCTGACCTTGCGAGTTTGGAAATTCTCTGCTTTGTGTTGTAACTCACCACCTAACCTGAAGCAAAGAAATACTTTGACCTTGTGCTTCTTTGAATCATGCTCACCAAAGGAGGAGGAGGAGGACGTTGCGACAGCGGTGTTGGCGAATCTCTTTCGGTGGCAGTGGAAACTGATGCTTCTCTGCAGCCACGTTGTTTCAGTAGAAAACAATCAGACCCTAAACCCCGGTTAAGTACAGCTAAGACCGTAGTAACTTCATGGAAAAAAAATGGCACAGGGGGAGAAATCAGACTATCATTTGTGAGATGTGGCTTAGAGGGGGAATTACTTGATCCTGTGGTGAAGTCTCGGGACTTTGGTGGGAGATTAGGAGGTTTGTGGGGAATGAAGAGGGTCGTGGCTTTGAGGAGGGTGTCTGATGTTCACATGTTATCACGGCGCTGAGCCGCTCATGCTGAGCTGGCCCTTTGCCTTTCAACTGCATGCGCCGACTCAGTCCTCAATTTGTGGCCTGCCACGGGCAAAAAGGGTTTCTGGTCTCATCCTTCTCCCAGTCTGTGCACATTACCAAACCACAACATAAACTCACCACCTTCAGCAGCCTCCGCCCAAAGGAGGTTTCCGATGAGAAAATTGGAATGTTATGTGCCAAAAATTAGGAAAGTTGCCCAAAGAACCTTGTAATTGTAGAGGAATAGCATCTACCTGGACTCTTTCTTTTTTGTCTAATGGTGACCCTTCTGATTTAAGAAAACAGCAAATTTATCTGGGACTCTGGAGTCAGATTTGTTTGAGTTTAATTTCTGGCTGTTGTACTTGTTAGCGGAATAGTCCTGGGCCAGTTTTCTCATCTGAAAATGGGGATAACAGTGATACCTGTTCCTCAGTGTTTGTTTCAAGAATGAAATGCACATGTCATATTGAGGGCACCCTTGGACATGTGAACAAATGCCCATCCACTGTTAGCCTTACTGTTATTTTATTGCTCTTTATCCACAAGATATTTGCTGAAGAAAGAGGAGATATAGGAACATATTAAACACATACAAAGGTAAGAGGCACTAGCGCTTTCCTTAACTAATTACATTGGTCCTCACTAGGATCCTTTCCAGGGTGGAGATTGATTTTATATGTATTTTACTGTTGTGTATACTCAGCAAGACTTAGAGTATATGATTTTCAGAAACTTGTATTTTAGTTGGGGTTACAGAATATACCCACTTGGCAATCTATACACAAAATGACCCACATAAGAACAAAGAAACAAATGAAATTGGAAACTCTTTTTTTAGCTTTTTTTTGTGTCAAATATGTTGTCTTAATCCCATATTTCTATGTATAATAGCAAAGTCACTGCATGGAGTAGTGATCAATCAACATTTATTAAATTCCTCTGCTTGTTAAACAGTTTGTCATTCTATGACTTAGGAACTCTCAAGGAGGGAAAGTTAATAAGTTGGCAGTGTCAAACTATAGGCTCTCAGGAAAGTTAAAAAAAAAAAAAAACCTCAAGTTTTAAAAATAATAGTAAGGGGGTTCCCATGGTGGCTCAGTGGTTATGAACTTGACTAGTATCCATGAGGATACGAGTTCGATTCCTGGTCTCACTCAGTGGGTTAAGGATCCAGGGATGCTATGAGTCGTGGTGTAGGTCACAGACGGGGGAGGGCGTGGGGAGGGTGGGGTGCTGGTCCCCTGATTCCTCCATTGCTGTGGCTGTGGCTGTGGTGTAGGCCAGTGACTACTGCTCCGACTCAACCCTTAGCTTGGGAACTTCCATATGCCGTAGGTATGGCCCTAAAAAAAGCAAATATATGTTACAGGAAACTAGAGATACTTTCTGAACATATCAACTTTTTTCACCAGTCTGTTAAGAGTGGCCTGCTGTTCTACAACTATGGGACTTTGATCCTCCTGATAACTAATTAAGCAAAGGTTGAAAATCCCTAAATGTCTTTTGTTCAGAATTTTTTAACAGTGGTTAAAAAATGTTCTGTCTTACAAAGGTCCAAGAGGTATGTGTATGTATGTATTTCAAGTGAGTGCTAGTGAATAGACAGTATTCAAAATATACCATTACAGAGACATTAGACATTCTATAATGTTGAAGATTTTAAGAAATAAAGTGGAAATCATTGGTGTGGCTGTGCTGTGTGTGGACATACAATTAAAGCTCGAAAGACTGGGCATTTAGTGAATAAGTAGTATGAGTGTAATGAGTGCCACAGGTCCAGGTCAGCATTATGGAATTCATCTTTCACTTCTGAATTTTCTCTGGTCAGAGACAATGTTGGATTCAGATGAAGCTTAGTAATGATTGAAGTATAGTACACCAGGCCTGCCATGTCTCTCAACCTAAGCTTACAATTGTGGAACACTTCCTAAAAGAAAAAATCCAGTGACCTCATTATGTAGTACTTGGCAGCTGTGGACACAGCATTTTAGCTGGGACTTTAACAGAGAAAAGACAGGACAGAGACAGTACACATCCTGTGAGATCTAGGTGTCCTTCTGAAGCATTTTAGTTTATAATTTAAAGGCTTTTTGCCTTCCTACTCCAAGCAGCCTGGACAGTTAAGAGTTCCAGTCAGCCCCTCCCTCCCCAGCCCTCCCTCCTTTTGGCCAATCCTTGGAACTTGCATAAACCATGGATTTGGTCTCGATTTTTACAATTAAGTGGGTTTTGTGCTCTGGATGTTTGCCATAGAAGGGTCTAAATCTTTTTTTTTTTTTTTCTTTTTCCTTAAAATGTGTTACTCTGATGATGTAAGAGAAGCACAGCCTCTTAAGGAAAGAAAAGGAAGCCCGTGAACTATTTGGGAGGTTTTTATTTTGCATACACCCATGCTTTGCGAAAGACTTTAAGTCCGGGTCAAAATCATGCCCTTGCAAATAGGAAAATGTGGGCTTGGCTCATGCTTTTGCTGGAGTACATTTCCCCGGAGTGGGGCGTTCTTATTTTACTTCTTCCCACAAAGTTGAACGGGTTTCTCTCACGAGGAGAGGGCCCTCTGGGCCTAGGCCTCAGTGAAATGCAGGGGAGACCCCTGGGCGCCCCTTTGCGACGGGGAGGGTCCCTGGGGTGCTCTGGCGTTCGCGTCTCAGGCCGCTTTGTGAAGCAGGGTGTCGTACCGGGCCCCTTGCAGTGGGAAACGTGCTTCCGCGCTTCCTCCGAGGCCCGGCGGCCGCCGCCCTCCGGCCTCCGCGCGAGGCGAGGCGAGGCGAGGCGAGGCGGGCCGGCCCGGCGACATTTCACGAGGCCGCTTGGCAGCCATTTTAGATCCTGCCCGCGCTGCGAGCTCCTGGCTGCCAAAAACTGCAGCCGCTCCGTGCCAAGACACTCTTGGCAGTGGAGATAAACTTTGTAGAGATACACAGTCCAGAAATATCTTATAATTACAAAGCACAGGGGGCAGAATGTTTTTACAATACAGCTGTGCTAATGTAAACATTTAATTTGGCAGCCTTCTCCACCCACTTTTCAATTAACCGGGTTTAGGCAGATACTTTAGGTCTGTAATAAACTTTATTGCTACTTCTCGTAGAGTACAGTTTATGAAACACAGATTGGAGGGGCTTTGTTGGGGGGTTTCCATGCATATAGGAAAGCACATGGTGAAGGTTGTGCTGCCATGAAGGGGAAGTGTAAGCTTTCTGCCTCAAAAACCGCTACAGGCCCGGCTTGACGGAAACAGTTGCTTTAAGGGGAGAAAACTGTGGGGGCTGTCTCCTTTGGCTTCTTCAGCCTGCGAGAGGATATTAATAGAAAGAGGTAGAATCACTTATATAGCTACAAAAAGACACTTGTGTTGGTGATCATTAAAAAAGATAAATGTCCCCTGCAATGCATGAGACTGTTTCAGAGATAAATTCCCAATAACAGTTCTTACAGATATAATTATAATAATTGTGTAATCGCCGTGATAATTATTCTTATAGAGTGAAAGAAATAATTTTCTATCTAAAGTAGCATTCAACTCCTCAGCTCACAAAGCTAGTCAATAGATCCTTTTCAGCTAACCTAGAAAAAAAAAATGGTAGAGGTCATAGAGTTTTAAAGCTAAATTTGGTTTTAATTGACATTGAGAAAGGGAATTTTTTTTTCATAAGGAATATGACATCACATTTCATGATAGCTCTTTGCATAGATGTGTTTACACATTTCTCAGATAAATTAGAGAATACCATATACATGCCAAACATATGGATATTTTATTTTTTAAAGACAAAGAAGGCATTCAGCTCATATTTTCATGTCTTACCATTTAGAAACTTTGCCTTGATTCTGGTTTTTATGGTTTTTAAAAATTATCTTTTTTTTTTTCTTCTCCACTTAATGGTGGATTTTCATAATAGCAAACCATTCTTATATTTTCCCCTCAGGACTCCATTTGAGTGCCTCGTTTAGTCTGGCTCCAACACCATTCAATCTGTGGGGTGTGACCATAAAGTAATTTTCAATTTGAAGTTGTATTCGTCTGTTCAGCTCCCAAAGCTCATCACCAGATCCCTTTCAGCCATCCTGAGAGATGATAGCAGTCAGAGAATTTTAAAGTTGTACTCTTATTATTTTATAGTCTTGTTATTTTTATCCTCCAGTAGCTCTTTTGCCATCATATTACCTTTATGCATTCTGCTCATCACAGCTGAACAAGGCATTTGCAATGGCTTTTATTCTCTCAGATGTTTTACTCTTTAAAAACAAAAATCAAACTAAAAATGTTTGTCTCACAGCTAAATCTGTGTGTGTGTGTGTGTGTGTGTGTGTGTGTGTGTATCATGTCAGTTCTATTTTCAAAATATAATACCTGGGGATACTGTTTATTTATAAAATTTAAGCAGCTTATTTTACCTGTTAGCAAGTGATAAAAGTTAGCACAACACAGATTAAATTGTATGCTGCACGAAGAGAAGGACAAAAAATGTTTTGTCCTCTGCTGTAGACTGAGCTCCAAGGATGATGCATCATGGAATCTTTTGGTGCTCAATCTTGTGTTGGTGGTAGTTTTTTTAAAAAAATTCTTTTTATTGGGAGTCTCCTTTGTGGCTCAGCAGTTAATGAACACGACTAGGATCCACGAGGATGCAGGTGCAATCCCTGGCCTCACTCAGTGGGTAGGATCAGGTGTTGCTGCGAGCTGTGGTTGTAGATCACAGATGCGGCTCCAATTTGGCATTGCTATGACTGTGGCGTAGGCTGGTAACTGTGGCTCTGATTCACCTCTTAGCCTGGGAACTTACATATGGCACGGGTGAAGGCCTAAAAAGCAAAACAAACAAACAAACAAACTTTTTGTTAAAGTAGAGTTGATTTACAATGTTGTGCTAATTTCTGCTGTACAGGAAAGCGACCCAGTCATTCATATATGAATACACATATATATACATATATGTATATATCCCTTTCCTTATATTATCTTCCATCACGGTCTATCCCAAGTTGGTTTTTTTTTTTTCCCCTAAAATAAACAAATGGGTAAATCTAGTAAGTATAAGTTGGAATCCTAAATACTAACTGTTAATTAACTGTATAAATTGGTAGGTCATTATGAAACTTTTCTTTGGATTGTTTTACTTTTCTTTGGGAAATTAATGCTCTTTGTCTCAATTTCTTCATGGACGGTGTATCCAAGATAATATCCTTTCTGCAGCTGAAATGAACTCCCTGAATTATACAGGACAGATTACAATAGAAGGAGGTCACAGTCTTCTGCAGGGAAGCAGCATCTAAGCAGCCAACCAGGAGGCAGTGTTAAAAGGCCTTTATTGGAGATATGAGCAAGGTGTTGCAGGCCTGGTGGTTGGCCTCTTTAGGTGGGGGAAGTGAGATTCAAGGAAGATAGACAAAATTCAAGGCATTTGGAAGGTGAGTTAGGAGTTCTTTTAGCTGTGAAAAAAGGGATATTTCTGAGATAGAAACTGTGCGGGCAAAGGCATAGAGCCTTGCACTTGCACAGCATGTTCTAGGAGTTTCCCTGGCATGTTGGAGCTTAGGCATTGAGAAGTTAGATAGAAGAAGAGGTGCAAGATGAAGTTGTCTGATGGCCTAGTGAGCAATGTGGCTGGGCTAGGACCAGATGATGAACAGTTTTCAATGCTGTGCTAAAGATGTCATAGATTGTTATGGGCAGTCATGAGCTATCAAAGTGTTTTAAGGATTGAAATGGTGTGCTTCCTGCAGGCAGTGCAGAGGATGGAGTCTGACTTTATTGTGAAGAAGAAATTCTCTTTGCCTGAGGAGGTTCAGACTATTGTCAGATGAGATATGAAGGCTCAAGGAGGTATTTTAGCAGCATTTTGGAAGGAGCTGAGGGAGAGGCCTTAAGAGATGGAATTTAGGCCAACAACTGAATGTGAGGTTTTAGGAAGATGGGGTTTCCATCTCCCTAAATGGTGTATGTGGGTGCTATTAATTGAGGTGTGGATGAGGGTGCTAAGAGTGTGCAAGAATTGTGCACTGGTGATATCAGTAGGAATTTTGCAGTTAAAAAGAGAGGTTAGGAGTTCCCATTGTGGCTCAGTGGTTAACGAACCTGACTAGTAACCATGAGGATGTGGGTTTGATCCTTGGCCTCCCTTGGTGGGTTAAGGATATGGCATTGCCGTGAGCTGTGGTGTAAGTCACAGACTCAGCTCGAATCTGACATTGCCGTGGCTGTGGCATAGGCTGGCGGCTGCAGCCCTGATTCCATCCCTAGGCTGGAAACCTCCATATGCCGAAGGTAAGGCCCTAAAAAGATAAAAAGACAAAAAAAAAAAAAGAGGTTAAGACTAGAAATAGAGCTTTAGAGTTCCCCTCCAATGGATCACATTTGTAAACATGAAGCTGGTTGAGTTTGTTCAGAGGAACAAAGGAAGACAGGATGGAGGTCCTCTCAGGGGGTTGTAAGGACTGATGTGTAGCAGGTCTCCTGATGAGGAGAGAGCCATGAAGATTGGAAGGGAGCCCCAGAAAGACAGACTGAGAACTAGGAAGGATTGGTTTCCCCAAAGGAAAAGGGAGGGAGAATTTTTAAAGGTTGGGGGTACTTAGTGTCCAAAGTCAATTAGGTAGAATCTGGGACGGTCAAGGCAAGTTGTGGCTTATAGAAACAGTAATTTTGGGAGTTCCCATTGTGGCGCAGAGGAAACAAATCTGACTGGTATCCGTAAGAATGCGGATTCGATCCCTGGCCTCCCTCAGTGGGTGGGGGATCCTGTGTTGCTGTGAGCTGTGGTGTAGGTCCCAGACACAGCTTGGATCCCAGCTTTGCTGTGGCTGTGGTGTAGGCCGGGAGCTTTAGCTCCGATTTGACTCCTAGCCTGGGAACCTCCATATGCTGTGGGTGTGGCCCTGAAAAGCAAAAAAAAAAAAAAAAAGTAATTTTGGAATGAGGTCACATCTAGACTTTTTGACTCTGAAAACTTGATATTAGGCATAAAGACTATGATTTGCTCATTTTAAATGGTGATCAGAGAGTACCAAGTTTTGCTTTTTACCCCTCAGTGTAACTTCAGTGAGAGAGATTCAGTCATACTGCAGTTCTGGGTTGCTTATAGGATGAGTAGTCAGTAGACCTTGAGAAATATCTAGCAGAAAACCATGGGTTATGTTTATATGTAATCTTTCTCTTCTCCTAATTCCGAGGGAGATTAGCATTTTTTTTCCCATCTAGCTTCACCGCTGGCTACTATATTGAAAGCAACAGAAGCCACTTTGAAATTTTTTGTGAGTTTTGGAGATGGCATGAACAGTCTCATAGAAAATAAAAGGAAATGTGCCCAACCACTGAGCACACCCCTTTAATTGCTCTTACCAAGCCTTCAGACATTCCCCTGGGGGAAAATTATGCTCCCGGCCCCAGGTCCCAGGATTCATCCTGTTAACAGCAGCCGTGAGGAGCAATTTATTTGCACAATTCCCCTCTGCTCCCCTTTGCACTGTGTGACTCCACAGTTGAGCAGTAAGAGACCCAAAATTGGTGATATATGCTAGTACACGCAGATTATATTAGAAAATATGTTTGCGCCAACTAACATGTAAGTAAAAACAATTGCTGACTGCAAACTGGGTGCAGCTCTGAGGTTTCCTGGGATATGCAAAAGAGCTGTGCTAATGCCTTCTTTAAATGCTTGTTGCCTTTGAATGTACCGAGGTCCCTTCTCAGTGTGCACTGTGGACTTCAGAGGTTCCTCTGAATGAAAACAAGAAATGAGCAAGTGGAACGCATGTTTGCTAACAAACATATGCAGCCCTTTCCAAAAGCAAAGCATACTGGACTCCAGGACACCTTTACTTTGTTTTCTCTCCCAGCCCTTAACCACCCTGCAATGCTGCTTCACCACTTCCTTGAGGAAGCACCAACATGAGTAAATTAAGTTTCCGACAGTAAAGTTGGATCCTATTTAAGCAGATGAGGGTCTGGCGTACATTTGACTTTATCAGGCATTTAAAGTGGAGGATGTGCACTGTAGCCGGCTGTGACTTGCCAATTAGCTGGGCTTTCCCCACTGTTTCTGGTTTGGCAAGGAGGAGGTGGTTCACCCTGCCGCATGCTGCCTGCCAAGGACACATGGCCAGCTCCCGGCTTCCTGTCTTCCTCTTTGTGTCCTGGCCTTGCCTTCCAGGGAGCTGCCAAGACACCGTTGCCAAAAATCTTCCTTTGGAAAGGTCAAACAACCTCAGGTCACCTATGCCAATATTTGTGTTTTCCTTTCAATCTTTCTGTGCTCAACTTGGAGAAAAATGTACAACTGAACATGCAGAGAGTGGAACCAGGGGTCACTCTGGATCACTTGGATAAAGCAACAGAACCCCAAGAATCCCTTGGCCAGTCAGGGTGTGCTGTTTCTAGTGGAGTTCTATTTAAAGCTCTGTGAAGTGCGATAGAGTTCAGAATGTTTCAATGTGAATTTGGATTCAGTTTGCTTTTGAGGATTGATGATACACGTGATTTTTTTGGCTGAAGCTAGCTCCTGGTGCATCCCATGGCAGGGAGAGAGTAGAAAAATGGAGCTTAGTCTTGGCTAAAGGCCTGCATTTTTGTTTATTTATTTATTTTTTTAGGACTCTATAGTTGCATGCTTTTTTTTTTTCTTTTTTTGCTTTTTAGGGCCATACCCGAGGCATATGGAGGTTCCCAGGCTAGGGGTCGAATTGGAGCTACAGCTTCTGGCCTACACCACAGCCACAGCAATGCAGGAAGTGTCTGCGACCTATACCACAGCTCATGGCAATGCCAGATCCTTAACTCCCTGAGCAAGACCAGGGATCAGACCCTGGGATGTCTGTTGAAAGGGCCATTCTCAGAGTTCCCATTATGGAGCATCAGGAATGAACCTGACTCATATCCATGAGGTTGTGGGCTCAATCCCTGACCTCACTCAGTGGGTCAAGGATCCAGCATTGTCTTGAGCTGTGGTATAAGTGGTAGACACAGCTTGGATCCTGCGTTGCTGTGGCTGTGGTGTATGCCAGCAGTTACGGCTCTGATTTGACCCCTAGCCTGGGAACTTACATGCGCTATGGGTGTGGCCATAAAAAGAAAAAGAAAAAGAAAAAAACCCAGAAAATGTGCACTCTCTTGGCCTAGCACTGCTGTAAGAAACATAGCCACTGGGGCTGATGGCCAGAAATCTGAATATTTAATAAACATCTCAGATTATTCTGATGCTATCCCAAACTTGTGGACTGAAGGTGCCACTGATTGTGAAATGGAAGATAAAGCAAGTAGCATTTATTGTCACCAAACACCAAATTGTCCCACATATTTCCTTCCATTGATCTTTTGGGAGTCTTGGATCTTATTTTGAATCTTTAGATTGTATGCAAACCGACAACCACAATAAACATTTTCAGAAGATTGAAATAATAATAATACTAATAAAACTAATAGGAAACTTTATCCAAAAAAAGGTCCTTTATGGGAACCCTAAAGTTTAAGATTTTTAAGAAGGTCTTTTCTCATGACATATCGGGCCACTGCAGGTTGTATATGGAACAGCTCTAGGGGGCTTCCTCTCTGTAGCCCACACTGTGATGTTTCTTAGAGGTGTACAGTGGGAAGGGCTTAGAGATGCCTTTCATCAGAAAAAAGTTTTATGTCTCTCATTGTTCGAAATAGAAAGCAGTTTTCTTTTTTATTTTAAAAAGATTCCATCAGAGGAATATGGAGCTCTTATGGTGCCTAAAACTCAGCCACCTGCTAATTCTCATGGTTGTTGTCAGTTAATAGAGAAAACATGGTATGTTCTGCCTGGAGATTCAGGGAAAGTTCTACAGAGCCCTGACATTCTCTTTTAGCTTTTCATGTAAAATTGTCCATAGCATTTCCTTCCTAAGCTCAGTTTAATTTTCCTTTGTACCTTTTTTTTTTTTTAATGATTTTTATTTTTTCCATCATAGCTGGTTTACAGTGTTCTCTCAATTTTCTACTGTACAGCAAGGTGACCCCATCACACATACACATATACATTCTTTTTCTCACATTATCATGCTCCATCATAAGTGACTAGATATAGATGTATCCTTTATGCCTTTTGTATCTTATGATATGTTCTCGCTGTTGGTAAGGATGGTATACCCTTGGATGTTTTTCTGGCTATTGTTATCTAGCATTTCTAGAGTTAGGCCGAGGTAACCTTTATAATTGTGCCTTTTTTCCCTTAAATTATTTCCAAAATTTGCTGAAAAGCTCTAGCCTCACAGACACCCCTTCCTTTCTGACACGACTAACAAACACTCCACTAATGTGGAACACATATTCTGTCAAAGTTTACCTATAGCCTTGGGTTCCAAATTTGCACCTTCATCTTCTTCCATTGATAAGAAACAGCATATTTTTTTTCTTAAACTCCCCTTTGCTTCCCCTTGAACCATAGTCTTTTATAACAGTAATAAGGAAATGTGGCTGTGGGTATAATTGCCATGAGGCAATTGCACCCTAGAGGACTGGCAGAATTTTCTTTTCTATATCTGAGGGCTGGGCTCCATCAAGAAGCTCCATTTGCAAATAACTCAATTAGAATAATAACAACAATGTCTCTTTATTTTTATGGCAACTTTCCCTATAGAGATCAAAGTGCGTTTGAGACATCCTATCAGATTCATTGTTCTAATACCCCAGTGGACTGGAATAAAAAAGTTTTATTATAGCTCGTTTGAGATAGCTGATTGAGGCAGAGAGAGGTTAAGTGACATCCCAGAGGTCACAAAGAAAGTCAATAGGGGAACTGCAGAGAAAAATCAAGGTTTCCTGTTACTCTGCAAGTTATCAAGCTACATTCCTTCCTGGCCATTGTAAAGGATGAGAATAAAGCAGACCTCTTTTCAGATTGCAAAATAATGTAGGTGAAAGTGCTTTGAAAAGTGTAAGGTATTGTTGCTTTCTTTATCACTTAGTACAAGTGGAAGGTAAGAAAGAGCCTTATTGTCACTATCTAGTTGTTCCAACTCATGTGACACGGGTTTTACAAATTCTTGATGGATGGAGCCCAAACTATCAGTTATCTTGATCACCAGCAAAACACTAATGAAAAATTACACTTATAATTCTGAATTAAATAATACATTTAAGCTTCCTATAGTGCTTTACAATCCTTCCATTTCAAAAATTCCATGAGATTGACAGCAAAATTTGAGCCGATTAAATGCTGAAGATCAAAGTTTCTATGATTAAATAAACTACCTAATAAAAAACTGATGTAAGTGCCCATTTTTTTTTTCTTTGTGTTTTTACTTATAGACTCTATAGTTGTGAGGGTGTGAGGAATTTAGGCCTTATTTTTTAGAGGTAATAGGTGAATTGGAAGTAAAATTGCTACCGATCTTCCAATCTGATTTCTAGGAGCCTTGGAGGACACAGTCTCTGGGGAAGAGAGACAGTTAACGTGATGTTCTTAATTACTATTGTTTGCTCCATGGTTAAAGGTGGGGTATCTTGGTGTCAGGCTCTTGGCTCTGTAAGTACCCAATGTGCTGTTGTTGAGGAGGGTCTGGTGTAGGAGTGCTTCCTGTCTTGAACAGGAATCCCTTTCCCCAGCCAGGAACTAGAAAATCAGAAATGCTCCACATGTGATCAGCCCTTGCCTCCTAAGGGAAAAATGAGAAGTCAAGCAAAATAGAAATACATGGTGTTTTAAAGCTCTCTCTTTGATTTTCAAGCTTCTAGAGTATGTTTAAATGTCTTCCCTTTAACCCAAGTAAATGAAGTCATCTTCCACTTATCTAGATCCTCCCTGTCAGTCTCATGGGAAGAGTAATGGCCTTGAGACTATCTCATCATCATTGTACCTCTTGTTGTGTCTTAATGCTTAATGAATGTTAAGCTGAAAATGAATCCAGGTAAACAGGTGAACAGAAAATAAAGTTCAACCAGTGTGCACCTGTTTGTAAAATAATGTAGGGGGCAAAAAATCCATCTTTTAGGAATGTTTTTAGCACGGCAAATGAAATGAGGATATTAAGTGCTGTTCTCTATCAGTTGACTGGATTATATCGGCTTATTTATTCCACTTTTGGTAATTGCTGGATGATATTAATAGAAACTCTCAGTAATTACTATGGTTGATTTATTTTTTTCAAAGGAAAGTTTAAAAATCATTTTTCTTTCTTTCTTTTTTTTTTTTTGTCTTTTTGTCTTTTCTAGGGCCGCACCCGCAGCATATGGAGGTTCCCAGGCTAGGGGTCGAATCCGAGCTATAGCCGCCAGGCTACGCCAGAGCCACAGCAACTCGGGATCCGAGCCATGTCTGTGAGCTACACCACAGCTCACGGCAACGCCAGATCCTTAAGCCACTGAGCAAGGCCAGGGATCGAACCCACAAGCTCATGGTTCCTAGTCTGATTCATCAACCACTGAGCCATGATGGGAACTCCTAAAAATCATTTTTATTAAGTGACCTCTTCTTTTTCTTTCAGATGCAGTTACTAGATTCCTGAGCTCCTTTTCCTCTTTTGTGTTGTCTATTGTGTTTTGGTTTTCATGGTGTGACGCATATATCCATAATACCACAAGAGATTCCTGCTCAGCTAAAAGACAGCTGCATAATGTGGTCACTTTGAAAGCACAAGGGTCTGTGAATGGGAGCCTAATGTGAGGAGGAAGCTTTGACTTAGGTTACTGATTGGAGTAATCTATCTTTTGTATTGAAGTTGGGTCTGGAACCCTGACTTCAGTGCAGTCACTAATGTTGCCACTGGATAAACAAACCTAAACAAATAAAAGTGATGCAGCTGCCCAATGAAAGTCTTCTCATTTATAGTTTATGCTCTCAAGCAAAATCCAAAAAGAAATGATTGCTTTCTTAGAGATTATTTCTTATCCTGTCTTTACTTCATTAAAGTGTTCCTTAGATACAGAGTTTGATAAGAAGTCAAATCTGTTGTCAACAAGATGTAAAATGACAAGCATCATTTTCTGTTAAGTAGCTGTGGCTCTTTCTTTTATTTTTTAACCAATGGCACAGGAGAAGAAGAGCTGAGAGCCTCTCAGGCAGCTAGCAGATCTTGTGGGTTCAAGACAGAGGCCGTAATGCTCCAACGTTGCTGTTTTGTTGATTGGTTTCTGTTCTGCTTATGTCAGTTGGACCCAAAGTTCTCCTCTCTTGGGAGTTGAATGGTCCTATGAAGTAAATTAATGGTTTCAGTCCAATTCATGGGCAGAGAGACCCTCTAGGTAGCACTCTCTGGTAGCTATGTTGGCATTTGCAGCCAACATGCCAAGACTGAGATTCTCTCCCTGTTCAGGTGTAGCACATTATGGAAAAACATAGGGGACAGTACCCTAAGAGATTTACTCTTCCCATGAAGGAGGAAGAGGAGGGGAGGAGGAGGCAGGGGAGGGGGGGGAGGGAGAGGGCTAGAGAGAGAGAGAGAAAGAGAGAGAGCCTTCTGGTTTGAGGTGGTACAGCCCTCTAGCATTAAAAAATCATTTGCTTATAAACTATTTCAATGTTATTTTGCTCCATTATATCTGCTATGACATTTGTAAGTGGATGGAGATTTTCCATTTATTGGCTTCCAACCAGATCTTTAAATACACTGTTTGAAGGTGGAGATTAGTTCTTTGTTCTATCAGCCCATTTGCAAGAGGGGGCCTCTTTACACCTATTTCTGGGCCAATTACATCTATCATAATTTCTGTTATCTGCTTGAGGTAATGTAACCAGTTCGATTTTGTTTGTTTTATCTTGGCTCTGAGTGGGTTTTGGATTGCAGAATCCACACAGAGAATACATTGGAAGAACTGGGGATAATTTCTTATTTCTCCCTTTTTTTTAGACTACAACTTAAAATGAAAGTTTAAGTATAGACTACTATGTGTGCAGTAAAAAACCTGGTTAACATGTGAATTCACTTTCTCTCTGACATTAGACTTCCTGCCCCTACCACCCATTACTAGGGAAATTCAAGGTCTATTTCTATCTCATGGTCTCAGTATTCCTCAAATTTTCAATGTCAGTGCAGTATGTCTGCTGTCATTATATGGACATATTGTCTGTTAGATTATTCATTGCACTGTAATTTTCTCATTGGAGATAAAAAGGAGGGATGGGAAAATGCAAAAACAGCAGAAATTGCTTGACATTTTATGCTCATTTTATGTCTTATTTAGAAGACTATAACACACTTCCTTCTTTCAATAATATTTATTGGATTAAATTTATAAATTTTGCCTTAAGTGACAAAGATTGACTAAATAGATTTCAGGCTCAGGTTTAAAAAGAATTTAATAAATAGTGATTTTCAGTTGACATCCTCTTTATATGATATTTGGTGCTAAATGTCACAAACTAGGACAATAATGTTCCAGAAACATGAAAATAAAACTTTATGGGCAGGAGAATTCATAATGCTTCAGAGAAAACACAGGGACAGGGTTTTATAGCGCAGTGCTGGCCGCTGAGCGCACCCACCAAGCACCAGTGCCATCCTGTTAAAGTTTTATCAGAAAACGTCAGCAATGTGAAGTGATGCTTATAATTTCTGCGATGTCTTTTTCCTCTAGTGGGGTTTTATCCAACACACTGTCAAACATCAAGGGTATCTGTACTGTTTGCGTTTGTGATTGTAAAGTTTTTGTGTTGTGAGTTCATATACATCCCTCTGCATACAAACGTAAACATTCTTGTTATCTCCTATTTGTGGAGTGTTCTGGTAAAGCATCACAGATTTTTCAGTTTTGACTGAAGAAAATGCTTTTGTTTGTTTGTTTATTTGTCCTTTTAGGGTCACACCCATGGCATATGGAAGTTCCCAGGCTAGGGGTCGAATCAGGGTTGTAGCTGTCAGCCTACACCATAGCAACTTGAGATCTGAGCCACGTCTGCAACCTACATCACAGCTCACGGCAACGCCAGCTCCTTAAGCCACTGAGCAAGGCCAGGGCTTGAACTCAGCTCCTCATGGATTCTAGTCAGATTCATTTCCACTGAGCCACAGTGGGAACTCCTGATATTATATTTAATCTAATACTTCTAACTGCATTACCTGACATCGTTTTTAGAGTGATCAATATGTCAAACTTCAAAAAGCACGTCTATCTGTCAGGATCCAGAAAAACAGAGCTCCTGCAGGGTCCAGTAGAAAGAATTACCTAGGGCGACCCATTACAATGATGTTAAAACAGGCTAAAAGCCAAATGGGCAGGGCGGCAACCCAGACATTAGCGTCAGTAGGAACCCACTGCCACAACTAGGGCTGGAGGGATAAAGGGGGAAGGTGGTGTGACCAGAGTGTTTGGGGACCACAGGGAAAATGATCCAGCCAATGGAAGCCAGCACACAAAGACTCAACCATTGCTTGGAGCCACCTGTTAAAAGTAGAGAGAAGGGAAGACTCACCTCTCTTTCTCCCTTTTCCCACTCTCCTAATTCCTCAGCTCTGACCAGTGCCTGCCATTGGTAGGCTTTCACTTGAAGCCAGTTGAAAAGAGAGCTGGGAAATGTAGTTCACAGGAAGAGTGAGGGATTGCACTGAGGACAGATTACCACTGTATGATAATTCAGATTTTGGGGGTAGGGTGGAGGATGGAATTGAGAAACAGTGAAAGCATTATATTGTGGGAGGGATTAAGTCTACATGGTATTATCCAAAGCCTTAAACTAATTTTTCTTACTGGCATTGAATTACTAAATGTTTTTATCCAATAGGAAAATTTAGTTGATATCTTTTCATCATAGCATTTTTGTTTGATGCTTTGGAAAATCCTCCATGAATAATCTTGTTGGTTAATTTTCAAATGTTAACATACTTTAAATGTCACAAAATATTCAGTCTTCTCTAATTAGAGCCAATCTTTAAAACCTAAAACAACAGGAGATAGTTTCACCTGTTCCAATGACAATTAGTAGCTCTGACAAAGAATTATAGACACCCTCTTCCTCTCCTTCTGCATCTTTGGAGGTATCAAGAATGGACCAGGATAAATTTAACTGCCCTTGTAATCAAGCATTGCCTACAACTTGGAAATAATAATGTGGTTTTTTTGGTTATTTTGGAGGTCTTTTTTTTTTTTGGAGGTTGAGTGTACAGCAGTTTGTTTTTTGATTGGAAGGCAATGTCAGTTTTGAAATGGCAGCATAATAATCAATTTGGAAAAGTGCACATTAGCTGGTGTAATGTTATGTGCCGTGAAAATAATCTTGATGAGCATGGGAGATGAGTCTGCAGCAAAAATCTTGAAGATTGTCTGTGTTAAAATTTTGTCACATCTGGAAGGCATTTGATGTATAAAATTACACAGGTTTGATACCATTTAGGGTTAAGACATATGGATGGGACATTATGCAGAAACTTGTTCTTTTTCATTCTCTTTAGATTTAGCAAAAAGATTTTTGAATCATAAGGAGTCCATTTGAATCTCCATTAAAGATAAACTGAGTAAAATGGCAAAATGGAAGGAATTTTGAGCACATGGTACACAGCCTGTACTCCTGATTTCCTTTAGAGCGGATTAAGCAAGTGGAAATGCCTCTCATCATTTTTTCCCCATTTTCCCCATAATCATAGTAATGAACAGTGGATTCCATGGTAGGCTGCTATAATAGACTTTCTACTATTCTTGGTTAAAATTACCTGTACTTTTAACTTTCCTCTTCAAACAACCATTTGAAAATATATTGTCCCATAAAATTATAACAAATCTTCATATTTCTGTTGGGTTATAAATTTCTCAGATTTGTTCAAATATCTTATTCCACTTATTAGAATAATCCTGACCATCTCTTGAAAAAACCAAAGGAAAAATTGTATTTGTTAGCCATGTTTTTGTTTTTTCTTTTCTCAGTAAAATTGAGTTACTTTCCTCTCATGCGCTGTTTTCATTTGCAGGAGGAAGTAACTCTCTCCTCATTTGCTTCCTCATTTTATTCTTTTAGAGAAAATGTTAGTTCACATGATGTATTATTCAAATAGCTTTATTCCTGGTAAATTAACTTTTGCCCTGAAAACATGGGCATAGAAGTTCTTTGAACCACTTATCAAGGAACTCTTAGGACATTTAATACCATTATCTACCACATCAACAAGCTTCCTGTTTCATCAAGTAACTTCTCAGATTTTTTTCCCTCTGATACCATGATAAAGTTATTTTTATAAACAAAAGCAATAATGAATATCTGACATACAAATCTACTTTATCTTGGTAAGAAAGTTTGTCTTTCTTACTCTGTTACTCTGATAATTATTATGTACCTTTGATTAAATATATACATCTATATTCATATGAATATATCATCCTAGACTTAAGAGCTGTGATTTGATAATAAATCAAGGGCTGGTTATTAATCACATACAACTAATAGGGTATGCAAAAAATCCACCAATTTCTTTTCTCTAAGCTCATATAATGATTTAAATATAAAAATTTCAATGATTTGGTAAAGTATCTTTTTACCTAAAATAATGGAGAAATCTATTTTCCTGAGACATTGCTTTTTAAGAACATATGCCAGTGATAAAACAATCACTAAAACAATAATAGTATGAGTTTTTGGTCATTGACTCTACCAGTTGCTCAATTTATATTTGTAGAGAGTTTGCAGACACTTACAAAATAGACGATGTATAGATAATAACCAAACAAGTAAAAGTTACGATTGGTATTATTGCCAATTTAATTATAATTTGAGAAAGATGATGAGTATTTCAAGTAGTATCAGCCATCAAGGTCTTATTCACTATAAAGAGTGGTCATTTATTCAGCAAATATTGATCAAGCATATACTACACGCCAGGAATTATGCTAGGCAGTGAATGAGACTAACGTGTATTTTGAACCTCTGAATCTTACACTCTGGCCGGAGACCTGGACACTAAGGCAGGACTTAAATTACCTGTATTGTTGGTGTTTTCAAGGGGAAGTGTAGAGTGAAAACAGAGAAGGACTAACTAGGTGGGTGTTTATTTTTTTGGGGGGGAGGTGGTGGGAAATTAAACCTTAAAGTATATTTTAAAAAGCTCTTAGCCTTTCCCCACAAATGTTTGTGCATATTTTCACTGTTGTATGAAGTTTTTTCCCTCCTCTTATTCCTATTGGAAATGACTAAGTCTAAAAATGCTTACCTTTTTTAAATTCGGTGTTAAGTGATTGAGCAAGATGAAAACTGATTCAGGCCTGAAGTGGTTTGCTTAGGGTCAGAGTACAAGTGTTGGCAGTTCTTGAGTGGAACCCAGGAGTTCTGACTCTCCAGACAGTCGTGAGAAAACAAGTCCTGCTCCCTGAGAAGGAAGATTGCCAACAAAATGTTAGAAAGTCTTGTGTCTGGTTTTAATCTAGATAAACACTATTCTATTAAGTTTTGGGGAAATGCAAGAAATGATGTAGCACAGAAGGGCCATGTGTACCCAGAATGTGGTATGTGTAGGGTTTAGCATAATGCATGAAGCCCCCAGGACAAAATAAAGCAGATATGCGAGTTACTGTGCCAGTCAGTGTAGCCAGTGCTATTTAGGACTTAGGAGGTAAAAGAGCATTTATTTTCCCATACTTTCCTTTTAAGAGAAAATTTCAGGCCAATAGGATCATAAATGTTGCATTTGGTTTATGTTGAAATCCTGCATTGATTTTTCAATTTGCCTGCACAATTATGCTCTCGAGTCTGATGACATTCTGGTTTTCATTTTCAGATTCATATTTCACCAGCATTTTCTTTGCACTACATACCTTGCTATAAAATGCAGGTTTCTTGGTTTCCAAGGGGGAAAAAAAGTGTATTACGTAGTATAGCTGAAATCCACAATGTCTCCCAGATGGGAAAGACAGAACATTCATCTCATCTTTTCCTCCTGGATCTGGCTGGGTTTTGGAAAGGACTTCATTATTTTCACGTGGCAGAGTGCACTGGCAAATTGTTTTTTAAATTACACAGTGGTATGTTCATCTAATATTATAAGATATGGGCAGCATTCATGAAAAATTATAAATCTTACAACTCTCCTCAGAAACTTAAAATACAGCTGGAAGTGTTTTGCTTCCAACAAACATGCAATCTTCATAAAATTGGAGAAGAAATGTTTTGAATAAATAATGTTTTGGTTTATTTCTCTCTAGTGTGAGATCTATTTTTTTTTTAGTCAAAATCATGCCGTAAAACTCCTCCTCCTTCTCCACGCACACCCTTGCTTTGGTATTTATATTTTGCTGGTATATCTAATTTTTTTTTTTCTTTTTTAAAGTATGCCAGATTGCTTTGCCTTGTTTTCAAAGATAGAAAACTGGATTTTCTCCCAGGGACTCTTTCCTTAACTAGGCCAGTTTTAAAAACTAAACAAGGATTGAGTCAGTTAATTAATTTAAATGAGATTACAAATCAAAAACATATTACACAATCTTGATTTAATTACCACATTTTATTTACTTAATTGAAAACACACGATCGAAAGTGAGCAATCTTGACAATGACCAGTATGGTGTCTTTGCATTCTATAGGCTCAAGCCTTCGAAAGCAAGAAGTTTAGATGATTCTGGTTGTGACCTTTGGTTCGCTCAATCCCTAGATCAGTAGAGAGTCATTGAACTTAATCTTAGGCCAGAAAGGTCAGATACGATCACCCCTGCTTTAATTTGCTGGGGTTTGGCGCTAGGTGATGAAGTAGCGGAAACCTCTGGTCAGACACGTTGGCAGGTTTCACATTCTTTGTGCGGGGTCTTCCTATCTGCCCTAGTGAAGTGTCTGCTGGGACCGAGAGGTCTGATTTGCTTTCATATGGGTATGCGCTTCCCCCACCCCCAACCTTAAATTTCAGTGCCATATTTTTTTTGGCTAACTCCGTGTGAACAAATTTTGGTTTTGAACCCAAACAAATCCTTATTTTAAGCCTCGTGATATAATATTTTGAACCTAATCCTCCTGCTAAACAGAAAAAAAAGTGGCTCTTTAAAGAGAAAGTTTAGGAGTTGCCATTGTGTTTTCAGCAGGTTAAGAACCTAACTGGGGCGCTCCTGTCGTGGCTCAGTGGTTAAGGAATCCGACTGGGAACCATGAGGTTGCGGGTTTGATACCTGGCCTTGCTAGTGGGTTAAAGATCTGGCATTGCTGTGAGCTGTGGTGTAACTTGCAGATGCAGCTCGGATCCCGTGTTGCTGTAGCTCTGGCGTAGGCCTGCAGCTACAGCTCTGATTAGACCCCTAGGCTGGGAATCTCCACATGCTGTGGGTGCAGCTCTGGAAGAGACAAAAAAAAAAAAAAAAAAAAAAAGAAAAGAAAAAGAACCTGAGTGGTATCCATGAGGATGCAGGTTTGATCCCTGGCCTTCCTCAATGGGTTAAGGATCTGGCATTGCCGTGAGCTGTGGTTTAAGTCACAGATGTGGCTCACATCCAGTGTTGCTGTGGCTGTGGTGTAGTCCTGAAGCTGCACCTCTGATTTGACCCCTAGCCTGGGAACTTTCATATGTTGTAGGTGCAGCCCTAAAGAGAAAAAAGAAAGTTTAATGAATAGTGGAATGAATAGGGATCAGAACTAGAGGATACATCACCTATCTACTCTCTTGTTCTGTTTTGTTCTTTGGTTAACTCTTATCTGTAAGGAGCCTCAACATAGCAACCTTTTTTTTTTTTTTTTTTAAACTCTGAGTTTTGTTGTGTTAAAGATAGATCATAAGATCTTTTTAACCAATAGAAAGTGAGATCTGAAGGTATGGGGCTTCTGGTAGAAAATAATACAGATAAAAAGGCATGATTAAAAAATACGTTAGAAGCCATGTCTCCGAAATATTATTTTGGTTCTGTCTAAAGCATTCAGAGAGATTTAACTTCTCTTCCTACTCAGAATTGGGTTTAGGGGATTGGACACAGACTCTGCAAAAATGGGTTAAAGACTCCATTTACAGAGTGACACAGTTAATGCTTCCCATGGATAGGTTTACCCAAGTTTTGCAGATAAGTTGGTGCCATATAATGTAATGTCCTCTTGAGAAGGGACAGAGAAGGATGAGAGTGAGGGGAGAAGGGGAGAGAGAGAGAAAGGGAGAGGGAAAAATGAGAGAGAGAGAAAGAGAGAGAGAGAGAGAAAGGGAATGAATGAGGATTTTCCCCACACTTTTGCATGCTTATGAGAAATAAGAAAGCCCTGAGTTTCTTCAGGCTCTTTGTCTGTGTTATTCTAAGAAACATTAAAGAGTAGAAAAAGAAAATATTATAAAACTATAGTTTCATGTTGTCCCAATTGATGAAACTATCTTCCATTGAAACTGAAGTTGTATAGATTTTTAACTGTGCTAGAGATAAAATATGGCAAAGTATGAAATCAGAATTGTGATTTCAGGAAGCTTACTCTAAGTCCTAGAGAAATCAGACCTGGCAGGAAGAAAACTGCTGAAGAGGAGACAGGACATTTTGCACAGAGGGAGAGGGAGGTTTGTCCAAGAGGAATAATTTTCTCTCTCCTTGGAAAATGTGGATGTTTTTGTCTGACTTGGTATTTCCCTCTTATAAAACGCATGTGTCTGTATCCTTTCCTTCAAGTTTTTCTTTTGTTTCCTATTGGCTTTTCTCTTTCTTAAGTGATTCCTTCTGGCATACTATATATTTGATTTATAAAAATATATAATTTTAGTATGTTGGTAGTTAATAATGTTTTGGAGAGAAAGAAGGGGACTGTTCTAAGCCTTTAGAGAACTCTCTTGGTATTCTTTAGTTGACAATGGGCTATTTCTTTACCTGCTTAAAGCAAAGGAATATGACAAAGGAGCCCTTTATCACATGATGACTAATTTTAGTTCTAGCAAGAGGCTATCTGTAGGTTAACAGGTTACAATGTGGGTTTCATTTACTCTTCTGATATCCCTTGATATAAAAGCTATATTGTTATAGAATCATAGAATTTTAAAGCCAGAAGGGACCCGGTAGGTGACATTGTACAATCCCTTCTTTGCACCAGAATGATTATAATTAAAAATCATGCCTCTCAAATTTGGGTTTTCCTTGTTGATCAAAGTCATGGTATCAGAAAGTAAAATGAATTCCTGGAATAAGTGTGATCTTGGGGCAGAAAGACAGCTTATATATAAAGGTCGTCAAAAGCTTTTTGGCCTCCTGCTTTCAAACCGGGGACCTGCTTCCTGGACCCCGAACAAACATCTCCTCCCTCTGTAGGAGAGAGCCAAACATGAATTTCTGACTCAAAATCATTCCTCTTACCTCCCCCTCCCATTTCCAAATATTACTTCAGAAATTAAGGGACCCAAAACTGAACCTTACTAGACTGTGAGGCTCAGCCCTGGGAATCATGTCTTATCCCCTTTCCTTGGCACAAGTTTTTATATTTGATTTTTTTTTAACTGGATAATTTCTTAAGGATTTATTTATTTACTCATTTATTTATTTAAAATTGAGGTATAATTGATTTATAGTACTTTAGGTGTACAGCAAATTGATTCAATTATATATGTATGTATTCTTTTTCAGATTCTTTTCCATTATAGGTTATTACAAAATTTTGAATATGGTTCCCTGTGCTATTCAGTAGGTCCTTGTTGTTTATCTACTTTATGTACAGTAGTGTATGTCTGTTAATTCCCCCCCACACTCTGCTTTCTTCCCCTTTGGTTAACCACACGTTTGTTTTCTGTATCTGTGAGTCTATGTCTGTTTTGTAAGTAAGTTTATTTGTATCATTTTTGTTGTTGTTGTTGTTGTTGTTGTTGTTGCTATTTCTTGGGCCGCTCCCGCAGCATATGGAGGTTCCCAGGCTAGGGGTTGAATCGGAGCTGTAGCCACCGGCCTACACCAGAGCCACAGCAACGCGGGATCCGAGCCGCATCTGCAACCTACACCACAGCTCACGGCAACGCCGGATCATTAACCCACTGAGCAAGGGCAGGGACCGAACCCGCAACCTCATGGTTCCTAGTCGGATTCGTTAACCACTGCGCCACGACGGGAACTCCTATTTGTATCATTTTTGAAAGACGTTTCTGAACAGAAGGGGCGTGCCTAGTATTCTTTATGCACTTCCATGGTTTATAGACCAACTGTTTTCTATTTATTGGGCTTAACCAAATTTAAAACCACCGTACCAAAGATCAGTGCTGTAAGATTAAGCAGAGCAGTAACCCTGCCTTTATATAGTTTAGAATCTAATAGGAAGGACCTCAACATGGAGGGCTTTAGGGAGGGAAAAAAGGTGGATACCATGTACAAAGGCTCAGGGCCAACAAGTAGAAGTGACGCACATGAAACTGAAAGGTTCAGGGGCTGCAGTATGACCCAGGTGTTGGTAGGGGCTAGATCCAAGTGCCTTGAATGGTATCCTAAAAGTTTTGGAGTTTTTTTCTATGTATTGGGATTAAATGTAAGAATTTTAGCAGGGAAACAGCTTTATCAGTTTTAGGTTTTCAAGATATCATATTGGTAGTAGAGAGGAATATGTACTAGGAAGATATGAGATGTGTTCATTTTTCAAGACCCTGTTTCTAAGGTCACCTCCCTCTGAAATCTTTTATGATATGCCCTTGGCCATCCTTCATAGGAAGAACTAATGATTTCCTCTTGATATATACTTGTTTATAACACCTATCCCAGTTTATTTTTTTAAAATTTTTACATTTCTGTCTGAGCAACCTCTGAGCTTCTAAAAGGCATGAATGAAATGTATATTCTTCTTTAAACAACATTTTAAAGGTCATTATTGTAAATTAAATGTAAATTTAACACGTATTTATGGAGAAGCTATTATGTTCCAAACATCAGTAACTGGAGTACAGAAGGTGCTCCATAAATCTTGTTGATTCTCATTTAATTGATGTTTACATAAATGACCTTCAAAAAATCTTTCACAGTTGTGGTGATTCAACCTATATCAAATAATTGCATTCATCCTCCTCTGCCCTCCCCACACCTAAGAAAGTTGGTAACAAGCATTTAACAGGTCATTATTTATTTTTTATCTTATGTGTTTAACAAACATTTTATTGGACTTCCACCAGATTATTAGTAAAACATTAGAATTTCCTTTGTTTAGCAAAGAGAACCCAAACTAAATTTGTTTAGAGTTGGCCTCTTTTTAAAGAATCCATTAGTGCTGAGACTTCAATGATAATAATTTCCAACTTCAGTTAGAAAGAATAGCTAAAGGGTTTTTATATTTCTGAAGAAGGTTTTGAACATATTGGTAAATGGTGGGAAGGAGAAGGGAGATGAAGGGAAGGTGACATTCCCAGAACTTTTAATCTAGTCAAAGGTCTTTGGGTTTTGCCTGATTTTAAGATTGCATCATAACCACTCAAGAGGCACTGTGTCTGAATGGGTGGCCCATGGAGGAAACACAGTTTTAACTGTTGCTGTGTAACTGTGGACAAGTCATTTAGATTACTTATATATTCCAAGATCTTCCATAAAATTGGATCCTTAGAGAAACTTGGTCACTTCTTAGGTAAAGTTTAGATATTAGAAGAGCCATGAAAGATTGGCTACTTTTTAAGAAAGAGTATATGAAAGAATTGAAGAAAGGTTAATAAGGGTCATGTACGAATGAGAATCTTTTCTTATTCCTGAAGAACCTGAAACTTGGGGGAAGAGGAATTGTTTGAATTTAAAGTGCATGAATTTAGACATACCTTCCTTAACTATTCTTTTCCCTAGAAGAAATATAATGTTTAAGTCACGCTTTTAAAACACAAAGAATAGGTATTATAAAGTTCATAAATATGTAATATGAAGTGTATTTCATTTCTACTTTCTGTCCAGTCAAATCAGAAAGACAAAGAAATGTAGACGACATTGTCTGAGATCAAGGAAGAGAAAATAAACTGTGGAGGGAATGACAGAGGACTGGCTTAGTTCTGCTGCCTTCAAGACCCCTTTCCTTTGCTTTTTCTCTACCACATCAGAATCTTTCTAGACTCAAGATTCTGTTCTGGGCAGCTCACAATTCCTATTCTTACCACCCTCCTTCTTTGAAGACTTTGGTCTTCTAGGAGGTGATTTTCATCACATGGCTGGTATCTACTGCCTTTTGAGCATAACAGCTCCTTGAGAGACTTTAAATTACAGCGGTGCCTTTCCCTCTTTAGGGGAGAGTAAGACTAAAGCATTTACATAGGAATTTTCAGGAGGGTACATACTCAACCATCTTCAGTTGATTCACCACAGACCGTTTTAGGTGCTTACACTGGGATGGACAAATTTAGTCATATCCCCTTTTCCCCTTTCTTCCTGAGAGTTAGTCCATTAAAAATATTAGTCATGTTTTGAATGTGGCCTTTATGTTTAATAATAATCTTTCTTTATTATTGTGTAATATAGGTCTGATCAGTGCTTGATGCTTTGTATAATAAAATCTTTGAATAATTCTATAAGGTAGAAGTATTACAGTTAAGATGAAGACTCCAAGCCTCGAGAGTTAAGTACTTTTGTACAAGATCAAACAGCTAGTGAGGGACAGACACTGGATTCACTGTAACATATGAAGTACACAGAGACACAGCAGAAGCCAGACAGACACTCACACACATACACACTCAGGACTTGAGGAAATGATGGAAGCAGTTAGATAAAACCTTTGGGTATAGAGTAATTTGACTTTTAGATGGTGAATTAGAAGGGTTTTAGATGTGGGCTCAGTAATTCTTTCTCTGAAGTTAACCACAGTAACAGTTCATGTTTGGTTTCTTTGCCAATTGTGACTCCCTAGTTACTTCCTTTTCCAGCAGTTGGAATTAACTGACCAATATAATGTGACATAAGAATTAAAAGGAGATTACAGTGTTAGAATTTACAGTCTGAAAAGTAAATGTTCTCTTGCATGCTCCCTGAGGGGGCCTCTTCTGTGTTTTGGGATCCAGTTTGTGCTATGGGAGGGCACAGGCATTGGAATATGAGGGCAGATCTGTCACTGTGTGCCAGTAAGTGCCAGATTATTTTAGAAAGTAGAATTATTATTATTAAAAGCAAGTGTGTGACTCAAATTTAAGATCTACTTCAGCTTTCCCTCAAATGCTTGTGGTTTTCTTTAGTAATTACATTTTTTCAATTGAAGAAATTTGTCTGCAGTTTTTGGAAGTGGGCGGGGGGGGAGGCGAAGGGTAATTTGCCACAGGGGAAAAAAATAGGGTTTTCCAAATGGGCTGTTGTGGAAACAGGGGGTGCCATTTTTCTGAGTATTTTCTTAGGACTGGAAGAGACCTTTATTCTTTACTGGATCCAAATTTCAGCAACAAGCTGTTGGGAAAGAATTTTGTGGTTCCAGTTTGAAGTCCATTTGACTTAACATGCTAAGGCTCACGTAGAGGGTGCAGCTCCTATCCCCTGATGTCACCTTTAACCTGCCTTATGTTGTGTCATCATGAAGGTGACATTAACTCTCTTCAGAGTTGCATGTTTCTACCTCCATAAGTGTGAGTAACTTTAGAGAGAAAACACAGGGAGGCTCTCATCAGTGGGTGTATTATGTATAAGTAAGAATTTCTCAATATTAGAGTCAATTGAGAAATGAAACTAGAAAATAGTAGCAATACTGAGGGACATTTGTTAGAGAAACTTGAGGCAGAAATAGCTGAGGCTGTAGCAAAATAATATAATTTATCATTTTCATGTAATGATTATACTCCATGTCTGGAAAGTGGCCAGTATTGTGCCATTTTTTATAGGAATGAAGAAGGAGAAAGATTGATCTCCCATGCTACAAGTTACTGAGTCTTGCCTCCATTCCAGAAAAACTAATAGAATTCATGGGAGATGAGACAAAGCTTTTAGAGTGTACCTAAGTCTCTTTGACTATCTGCAGGAGATTTCAGCCAGAATTCAGACTGCAGGAGTAGTCCTTACTAGTTTCTTTTCCCCTTGGGGAAATTAGAAATAAATTGGAGGCTAATGTGGGAATCCTATTTGCTCAGACTTTATAAAAACTGTACTGGGGGAAAAAAAAGAAAAGAAAAGAAAAAGGAAAAAGACAAGGAAATTGGATGAAGGGGCAAAATTCTGTTCTCAGCATCAAATCTCATTAGCAGACATGAGAAAAAGGGCAGAAGTAAATATCCAGGTAATATATAAAAAGAAACCAATAGGATGTCCTTGCCTGTAATAGTAGAAACAGCAATTGCTGTATGTTAATAACTTTAGGGGAAGAGAAAAAAATAACCTGCTGAAAAAAAGCCAACATGAGATATTTCTGCTTAAGTAAGACTGGATCCCTGTCTTAGGTATAATGGCGAGGTTTTGGGGAAGAAACTTGTCTGTGGCCACCTGTCACCTTTGGTTGAAATTCACCATCAAGTTCACAATTGCCTTTTCCAGGCAAGTCAAGAAGGTTCCTGAATTTGAGCCATCTATATTCCTCTGGCATTTACTGAAAGCCTAGTGCATTCATAGCCAGGAACAGAACACTGAGGGAGACACAAAAGAGGTAGACAGAATCTCTGCCTCTGCTCAGGAGCATGAAATTTAGTTGGGGAGACAAAACTTAAATACTAGAACCAATAAAAGAAGATTACAAAGCAACCTGCAAGTAAGTGTATAATAATATGGCACAAATGACACAGATAAATGCAGAGGGGGCCTGGAGGAAACAGGAGTGAGCAAAACACAGCAGTGTCAGATTGGTGAGGAAAGGCATGTTTCCTAACAGGAGTGTGGGTTCCATGTTCCATTCTGTGGCATCGATGAGGAATAATGTGGGGTAGGAAATTCAGATTACTGCATTGATCTCTTCCTCCTTATCTGCAGAGTCTGTCTATCACAGATGGAAATTAAATTGATCCAACAGTTTGCTCTCCACAAAGCCATGTTGGTTTCTACCTAGTAATTTATGCTTTTCTTGGTGTTTGCAAATCGATTGCTATTATGGGATGCAGATGAATCTGGGCCTGGATCCAGTAGGTTGGGGGATTATTGGAGTGGGTCTGTGTGCACGCACATGAAATCCTGGAAAAATGGACTCTTGTTTCTGTGTATTTTACTCATTGAATAAAAACATTTTCAGGTTTTTTTTTAAGCATGTTTAATTACACTCATATTGCATTTTTAGGGAATGTATCTGCTTTATTTCGTATTGTTCTTGATAGGAGCAACCTTCAAACCACCTTCATTGGCTTTGTCACCAGACCTTTTATTTCAAAAAAGCCTTGCCCTACCCCGCATGTATTAGAGATCTGTCCTTTTTTCTCTCTCAACAGAGAACTATATATACACATTCATCTAGTTTAATAAATAAAACACGGCTGCTGAAAGGAAAGTGTACTTTATTTAAACACTCAACCTCATTGTTCTACCTTAAAAAAAATTTTTTTAAGTCCTTCTTAGGATTGTGAAATTCTTTCAAAACAAATTAAAAAGAAAACATTTTCTGTGATTTCTTTACAGATTCTGGACAATCAGGAAGTCCAAGCCACAATGATCCTGCCAAGAATCCTCCAGGTAAATATGTGTTCCAGGACGTTTGCAATCTGACATTGTTGGAGAACAAAGGTACCACTGTATAGATAAACAGCCCATAATTGGTCAGCTGCCTATTTTGTTCTGGCAGGCAGGTATGATCAGGACAAGATGTGATTCTATTTAGGCCCTTCACAGTGGCAAATACTTCCATACTGGCATCATCAGTAGGCACCTAATCACTAGTGTTTTACTTTTTGTTGGTGTCTTTGCAAATGAACAGTACATGCATTTCAGTTGTGTATCTTTGAGGTGCTAAAAGTCACTGCTGTTTGAAAAGCCAAAAACCCTTCTAATGTTTCTTTCAAAACACAAAAGCAAAAGTGAAAATTTTCATTCTCTTATTAGGGTTGATCAACTCTCATTACTTGAAAAGGGAGGTGGTGGTGGTGGGTTATGTTTTTAGTGAAGGATTTTTGCAAATGAGTCTTTATGCCATGAGGTTTTTATGGGATTCCCAGAATCAGAAAACAATGAAAGTAGGACTTCATGCTTTTGATGCTTCTAAATCTGAACATACATAGACTATTGAGGTTGATTTAGGAATAATTTTTCTCATGAGAGTAAAAACTAGTGCAATGAAGAATTTCTAATATTTTAATCTCATACAATTTTTAATCATATCAGTGATTTTAATCAAAGAGTGCTCCAAGAATTAATTAACAACAAAAAAAAATTCAAACTAACCATACAGAACCACCTCCCGAAATAATCTTAGCTGTCTTTTCATTGAAAATTAATCCCCAAATTTGTAAAAAGTAATGATAAAACTGTCTTCAAATAGACTTAGTTCTGCGGACTTACTTGCTTGATCTTCCTGTCACAATGCCTTTGCTAATGTGAGGTTGAAATAAGACTTGTGGTTGCCAAGAGGGGGAGGAGGAGGGAGTGGGAGGGACTGGGAATTTGGGGTTAATAGATGCAAACTATTGCCTTTGGAATGGATAAGCAATGGGATCCTGCTGTATGGCACTGGGAACTATGCCTGGTCACTTGTGATGTAACATGATAATGTGAGAGGAAAGAACATATAGATGTATGTGTGACTGGGTCAGCGTGCTGTGAAGTAGGAAATTTACAAAACACTGTAAATCAGCTATAATGGCAAAAATAAAAATCATTACAAATACTCCCCCCCCAAATAAAAAGAAAAAAAGAAATGAAGTACCCCAGACAAGCAGAAAATCTGTCCGAGCAGCCTGGCTTTAAAATGATGTTAGAGGAGTTCCCGTCACGGCGCAGGGGAAACCCATCTGACTAGGAACTATGAGGTTACGGGTTCAATCCCTGGTCTCACTCAGTGGGTTAGGGATCTGGTGTTGCTGTGAGCTGTGGTGTAGGTCGCAGATACGGCTTGGATCCTGCCTTGCTGTGGCAGTGGTATAGGCGGACAGCTGTAGCTTGACTTGACCCCTAGCCTGGGAACCTCCATATGCAATGGGTGCAGCCTTAAAAAAAAAAAAAAAAAAAAGAAAAGAAATGATGTTAGAAAGATACAGCAAATAAATGTGCAGGTAAAAATGCAAAGTCAGAATATATTTTGTATTTCTGAGTCTTGCCTTTATTTTCTTCTTTATTTTTAACATTGAGAAAAAAATTTCTGCTGCATATTAACTTATTCTGTGTTTTACAAAATCATCTTGTTTGACAAAAGTAGTGTATACTTCAAAGATAAAAAGTTCTGATTAGAGGTTTAAAATGTATACTAAGTTGATTTTACTTTCATCAAAATCATTTAATATTTCTAAAATTGGTAACAAAATATTACAAAAGACTGAGCAATTTTAAATGTAATTTCCAGTTAAGTTTGTTATTTTCCTTTTTGTGTACATAGTATATTTGAACCAAGAAGGCAGATTATTTAGAATTTAATCAACTTTGTCACAAATTTTCTCAAGTTGAGAACATTTATTAGCTTATAACGTCTTCAACTTTACTAAAAACTTTCTTTTTAGTTGACAAATGTTTTCTCTGTGTAGCATGATAATGAAAAGCAAATTGTATCCAAACATTTTTTTAAAATCTTCTTCACTCATTTTACAAAGAACTGAGAGAGAGAGGGACCTACAGAAGAAGAAGGGTTGATAAGTATTATATGTCTGACTAAACAAAGGATATGTTCTTTGCATCTGAATGACATCTTGGTTTGAAATTAATAAAGCTGTCATTGTTTGAAATGCATTTCTGAGCATGTTCAGAAAGAATCATGTTCACTTAAAAATGTTCTCTTCTTGAACTGAATGAATAATCTTTGAATAGTTACAAAATGATAGCATTTGATATTTCAATATTTGTTAAGAAGCTTGGTTAAATTTTTCTTTTACTCTGTAGACTGTAGCACTATTAATTTATCTGTTTGCATATAATATGGCTGACAGAAACAATCAAGATTAAACACCTCTATTTTTTTCCCCTCTTAAATTTTCCTTGAAAATCAAAACTTTTTTGAGAAATGTGTCTTAAAACTGGAATGTGGAGAGCCCATTGTGGTGCAGTGGAAACGAATCTGACTAGGAACCATGAGGTTGTGGGTTCGATCCCTGGCCTCGATCAGTGGGTTAAGGATCCGGCATTGCTGTGAAATGGGGTGTATGTCACAGACACGGCTCGGATCCTGAATTGCTGTGGTATAGGCCAGCAGCTGTAGCTCTGATTAGACCCCTAGCCTGGGAATCTCCATATGGTGCGGGTGTGGCCCTAAAAAGACAAAAGACAAAAAAAAAATCAATTAATTAAAACTGGAATGTTGTAGGTAAATGCATATTGTAATTAGTTGATTTTATATATGCATGTAAAGTGTACATTGGTTACTAGTCTTTCAAAGTTAGAGTGTAATAAAATGTATAAAGTATCAAAATTAAATGGAATAGAATTAGAATTTTTTTTTGCTGATTCAGAAGCATTCCATCATTTTAATATGCTTTATGTATCATTATGCTATGGATTTAACATAGAGGTTATAAAAGAATTCTGTTTGATAAAAGTAAGTGTTTGTTCTGTAATACCTTTAAATAAATCCAGCCACTAGAAAAATTGAATAGTTTCTGATTGGAAATGTAAAAAATCCTAACTTATTAAGGTCTTTGTTTTGTAGTCAATTGGGATAAATTATACTTGTTATTAAAAGCTCTTTTCATAAGTATAAGCATGTTTGGTATTTTTAGAGCATAATTTATCTTTAGGAGCCTCTTTTCATCTGTTTTCTGGCTTTGGCTGAAATGTGAAATCTATGAAGTTCAGATTTAATATCTCTAAAAGGCACAATGCATTTATGGGCAAATTCAATCTATTACCATAAGCAAAGAAACAGTCAGATCACTCTGCTGCTTGTATTGTTATAACAAAGAGAAGCTAAACTTTGGAAAAAGATGACCTTGAGTGCCAATACTTTGTTGTTTTTTTTTTCTTTCTTTTTTTTTTTGTCTTTTTGACATTTCTGGGGCCGCTCTCATGGCATATGGAGGTTCTCAGGCTAGGGGTCCAATCGGAGCTGTAGCCACCAGCCTACACCAGAGCCACAGCAATGCTGGATCCGAGCCACGCCTGCAACCTACACCACAACTCATGGCAATGCCAGATCCCTAACCCATTGAGCTAGGCCAGAGGTGGAACCTGCAATCTCATAGTTCCCAGTTGGATTCGTTAACCACTGCGCCACGATGGGAACTCTGCCAATACTTTCCTGTTACTGGTAGTTTTCCATTGGAAGATGTGCAGCCCTGGACATCTACCACCATCTACTCCTGTGTTTATTTCATAACAGCCTGGAAAGAGATGGTAAAAATTCAAGCCCTTTTGGAGGGAACGGCTCTTTGACATCTATTTCCCAGTATTGACATGAAGGTGGATCATCCTATAAGTACAGATTCCTGGGACTCCCATGTGCTGGGTACCCCTGTAGCTTGGGTCTTCTCCAGCATCAGACATGACTTGTTGATTCAGAAGAACTTAAAGCTCTTCAACTCTAGTATGGAGTGTACAGATAGGCCTGTAGTTACTAACTTGTGTTTCCCAACTGGGATTAGTGCTTAGTGAACGAACTAAGAAATACAATTATTTGAACAAAAGTGACACATTTTTGGAGAGAAGGAATATTTGATATTTATTAGTATTATTATTTTGTCTTTTTATTTATTTATTTAAACTTTTTTTTTTTTTTTTGCTTTGCTTTTTAGGGCCACCCCTGCAGCGTGTGGAGGTTCCCAGGCCAGCGGTCGAATCAGAGCTGTAGCCGCTGGCCTAAACCACAGCCACGGCAACTCGGGATCTGAGTCATGTCTGCAACCTACACCACACAGTTCATGGCATCGCCGGATCCTTAACCCTCTGAGGGAGGCCAGGGATTGAATCTGCAACCTTATGGTTCCTAGTCAGATTCACTTCCACTGCACCACAATGGGAACTCCATTATTTTGTCTTTTTAGGGCCACACCTGAGGTATATGGAGGTTCCCAGGCTAGAGGTCTAATTGGAGCTATAGCTGCCGGCCTACACCACAGCCACAGCAAGGTCATATCTGAGCAGGTCTGAGACCTACCCCACAGCTCACGGCAGTGCTGGATCCTTAACCCATTGAGTGAGGCCAGGCATCTAACCTGCGTCCTCATGGATACTAGTCAGATTCATTTCTGCTGAGCCATGACAGGAACTCCCAGATATTTATTATTTTTAAAAGCATTTAAGTGATATAAAATTATTTTCAAAGCACTTAATCCTTATGTATTTCCTTATGCTATTTGATTTAGGTTTTTTTATACTTTGTCACGTGGTGGGGATGGGCACTATAATTTTAGAAGTGCTAAGGTACTTGAGAAATCTAATTGCACTCAAGGACATGACATTGTTATTTTAGCCAAGAAGCACTAGGCCACTTCATTTTTTGTATGATACACATTTCCCTTGTTTATGTTAGAGTCAAAAGTTACATGTTTATATCTAAATACTTATTTTGGAACATTAAATTAATCCCTTTTAACCACTAGAACTTTGAGTCCTCTCTCAACTATAGCAAACAAGTGTGGATCAAAGGAGAGTAAATTATTAATTTAGGGACTTAGACTGAGACCTAATGTTATTTCCAATGATTAAACCTCCATTTTCAATTTTAGAAAATGTGTAGTTGGATTGTAATCTTTTGAAGTTAACTTTGACTTGCTGTATTATTTTGTGTCTCTACATTCCTTGGGTTATGAATGTTTAGATTTCCCAATCTCATTCGCTTGCCTAATGCTGGAGTGGATGATATCCAAGGAAAACAAGGCAATCTAGAAGTTGGATTTTTCCTGTAAGTCAGCTAGGAGTGGATACCTCATTTTGGAGTTCAGGAAGAGTAGGTTTATGGGGAGCTTTGTCTAGGCTGGAAATATAGCAGAAACCTGGAATTCTAGGACAAAATTTGCAAATTCTTTGATGAGAACTGAGGCATTCTGTGTATCATTAACCCAAGTTTTCTTACCTAGAATGACATTGGATTATCCTGTTTTTCTTTTTTGCAGCATTTGTAGAGTGCTTGTGCTGTTTTGTGGGTTAGCTTTTGCTATAGTCTGGCAAAACTTCTGGGAACCATATAGGATCATATATTACATGAATGTCAAGCCGTCTTATATCCTTTCTGGCACAAAGATAGAACTAAATAAATTAGTAAATATAGATAATAAAAGAGCATCTATTAACTGTAGCCATACACTTGTCTTGCATTTAAGAAATTCTTTATATTATATATATGAGAGATCATATGGTATTTGCCTTTCTCTAACTTATTTCACTTTAGCATAATACCCTCAAGTTCCATCCATGTTGTTGTCACAAATGGCAAGATTTTATTCTTTTTAACTGAATAATATTCCATTGTGTGTATGTACCACATATACACCACAGATTATTTATCCATTCATCCATCAGTGGACACTTATGTTGTTTCCATATCTTGGCTATTGTAAATAATGCTGCTGTAAACATGGGGGGCAGACATATTTTTGAATTACTGTTTTCATTTTCTTCATTTTACTTAGGTGTGGAATTGCTGGATTATATAGTAGGTCTATTTTTAATTTTTTGAGTAAGTTACAGTCTCATTTACATAGGCTGTACCAATGTACATTCCTGACAAAAGGGCAAGAGGATTTTTTTCCTCCATATCCTCACCAACTCTTGTTATTTCTAGTTTTTCAATAATAGCCATTCTAACAGGTGTGAGGTGATATTGCACTATAGTTTTGATCTGCATTTTCCTGATAACTAATGACATAGAACATTTTTAATGAACCTGTTGGTCATCTGTATGTTTTCTTTGGAAAACATCTATTCACATCTTCTACCCATTTTTAATAAGGTTTTTTATTTTTTGCTTTTGAGTTGTGTGAGTTCTTTGTATATTTTGGATATTAGCCCCTTATCAGATATATGACTGACAAATATTTTCTCCCATTCAGTAAGTTGTCTTTTCATTTTAATTAATGGCTTCCTTTGCTATGGAGAAGCTTTTAGTTTGAGGTAGTCCCACCTGTTTTTGCTTTGGTATCCAATTTAAAAAAATGATTGCCAAGATCAATGTCAAGGAACTTACCATCTATGTTTCTTCTTGAAGTTTTATGGTTTCAGGCCTCACATTCAAGTCTTTAATCCATTTTATGAGTTAATTTTTGAGTACAATGTAAAACAGTGGTCCCACTTCATTCTTCTGCATGTGGCTGTCCAGTTTTTTCAACATGTCTATTAAGGAGACAGTCCTTTCTCCATTGTACATTCTTGGCTTTTTTGTTATAAATTATTTGACCATATATGTGTGGATTAATTTCTGGGCTCACTATTCTGTTCCATTGATCTAAGGTGTCTGTGTTGTATAATCCAACACTCTATTAATTACTATAGCTTTGCAATATAGTTTGAAATCAGTGAGAAATCAACAGCTTTGTTCTTCTTTCTTAAGACTGCTTTGGTTCTTTGGGGTCTCTTATGGTTCCATAGAAATTTTAAGACTGTTTGTTCTATTTCCATGAAAAATCCCATTAGAAATTTGATAAAGATTGCATTGAATCTATAAATTTGTTTTGAGTAGTATGGACATTTTACCAATATTAATTATTCTAATCCATGAGCACAGAATATTTTGCTATTAATTTATGACTTCTTTGTTTCTTTTATTAATGTCTTATAGTTTTGAAAGTTTAGGTCTTTCAACTCCTTGGTTAAGTTTATTCCTGAATACTTTATTATTTTTTATGTAATTATAAATGTGATTATTTTCTTATTTTTATTTATTTATTTTTTCTGGTAGGTCAATTATTAGGGTATAGAAATGCCATAGATTTTTGCATATTGATTTTTATGTCCTGCAACTTTACTGAATTCATTTATTAGTTTTAACAGTTTTCTGATGGAGTCCTTTGGGCTTTCTATATAAAATATCATGTCATCCACAGATAGTGCCAGTTTTACATTTTCCATTCTAATTTGGATGCCTTCCCCCCCTCCCCCCAATTGCTCTGGCTAGGACGTCTTATACTACATTGAATAAAACTGGAGAAAGTAGGCATCCTTATCTAGTTCCTGATCTTAGGGGCAAAGATTTCACCTTTTCCACTGAGTGTGATTTTAGCTGTAGGCTTGTCATATATAGCCTTTATCATATTAAGGTACATTCTCTCTGTACCCACTTTGTTGAGAGTTTTTATCATGAATGGATGCTGAATTTTTTCAAATGCTTTTTTTTTGGCATCTATTGAGATGGTCAAATTATTTTTATTCTTCATTTATTAATGTGGTGTATCACCTTAACTGATATGTGATTACTGAATCATTCTTTCATCACTGGAATAAATCCTACTTGATCATGGTTTATGATCCTTTTAATGTATTGTTGAATTTGCCTTACATATATATGTATTTAGGATATTGGCTATATATATATATATGTTTTTTTTTCCTTGAAACATCCTTGTCTGATTTTGATAGAGTAATGCTAATCTCATAACATGATTTTAGAAGAATTCTCTGACTTTGATTTTTTGAAAGAGTTTGAGAAGGATTTGTATTGGTTTTTTGAATGTTTGGAGGTTGACTACATTCAGGTGGGAATGTTGATAATGACAGACTTGATTTTGTACAGATTCCAGTGTCTTGTTTGGGCACTGCGAAAGAAAGTCATTTGTCATTTGGACTTGGATTTGAAATCTACACTTATGAAGTTTCTACTGTTGAGCTAGATCTGCACTTGAGGGATGCTGGGCTGCACCTTGATTGGTCCATCATCTTGCACCTCAAGGCTATCCCAGAGTTGTGTGGATTTTCAGGAAAAGCTAATAGTCTTGTCTGTCCCTGTTTTCCAATCTAAATTCTTATAGGCGAAAGTGCTTAATGATAGTTCTGGTGGGAATATCTGATTTTATTTATTTAAGCCATCTCTCTTTTTTCCTGGTGAGTCTAGATAAAGTTTTGTCAATTTTGTTTATCTTTTCAGAGAACTAGCTCTTAATTTTATTGATCTTTTCAGTCTCTATTTCATTTATTTCTGCTCTCATCTTTGGTTTTTTCTTCCTTCTACTAGCTTTGGGCTTCATTTGCTGTTTTTTTCTAGTTCCTTGAGGTATAAGTTTAAATTATTTACTTTAGATTTTTCTTGTTTCTTGACTTGACAATTGTCTTTCCTCTTAGAACTCTTTTTGCTGCATCCTTCCAAAATGGATCTTTTGGATCTTTTGGAAGTATCTTCCACTTCCATTTTCACTTGTCTCAAGATATTTTTTTCTCTTTTGATTTTTCTTTGATTCATAATAGTATCTATTAACTATAATAACACGCTGGTCTTGCAACTAAGAAATTCTTTAAATCATACAAATTTCAAGGTTGAATTCTTCCCTACTCTATTTTATCAATACTGAGATTGAAGCTACCTGAGAGTTGTCATGAAGCCAATGAAAACCAACCAAATAATTATCAAGAAAATTAATTCAGCATCTGCAGTTGTAGTTATCATCAGCAGGAATAATTAGGGCCAAATTTTGCTTGATTTCTCACTCTGTTTTTGTCAAAACTTAGAATTTGGGGCAAACAATACTCTAATAGTAACAGAAGTGATAATTTTTTTTTTTTTGCTGCTTGCATATGAAGGTGGATATATTTGCATAGGCTCAGAATAACCACATAGAACATGTTATATCTTAGAATATGGCATTCAGTGTCAAAGAAAAGAGAAGGTTTTCTCTGATATATTTTTTAAACCATAGCCTGCTGACCCTCAGTTAATAAATTCATGCCCACTCATCAAATACCCTCATTTATCTTATCCACCAGAATCAAGATATTCTTATGGGGAGGTATGCACTATTTCATTATACTTAGAAGTAATTCTAAATTTGGCATGAGACAGTAAGCACCAGATTATAAATAGACTTTCTATTCATAAAGGAATAAATAGAAAGAAAGTAAAAGATTGGTTAGCTGTGGTAAGATATGACATCATAGGTGAAGCTTTTAAGTAATTTGAGAATGAGCTGATGCAAAAATCAAAGGATTTTCCCTAACACATTTCATTTCAGAGACATTTTTTTTTTCTTTACCCTCTAACTTTTGTGAAGACATCACATTCAGTAAAGTTCCTAAATGTTCATATTTACAATAGAACTCAGAGTAAAGGAGGAGAGGAGGGGGAATGTGTTTTGTTGGCAAATTAATCTTAAAAAGCCAGGAGGGCTCATAGTCCTCAGCTGCTTATGGATTCTTGTGTGTAACTCACTCCTCAAAAGTTGATCTCCATAGCAGTCGGCACTATGTCCAGTCCCTACAATGGGTCCAGTCTGCTTGCTTGTAATAGTTTTTTTTTGGGAAAAGGCAACTGAGGAATATTTTATAAGATCATGAAAGAAGCAGATTTTTCCATATGGCCCCAGTTATCAACTCTGTTAGGCAACAAATAATACTAATTGAGTGTCAACTGGTTGCTGAGCTTAGAATTAAGTATTACATTCTTGGAGACAGGATGTGTGTTGATCAGCTCTATACCATTCTGTCTATCCTATACCATTCCATGCTAGGAACAATGAATGGCCCAGAAAGAGCTTATCTCTAGGTAGATTTTTTTCAGCCACAGATAATTTAATGGGCATCTATTTTGTGCATGGCACTAGATTAGATGCAGTAGAAGATTAAAAATTGAATTACACGAACTTTGCTCTCCCCAACGTTTTTGTCTTTAAGTACATACAATATTTTATATTTGCATTATGAAAAATAAATAGTACTTAGGGCTACAACTCCAATGCCATGGAAGTTAAAAGTTGTGAATTACTGTTTCCAGCCATTGTAGGGAGTGTGGTGAGGTGGTAAGTACATGAACTTTGGAATTAAAAATTTCCCTGGAATAAAGGCTCCAAGTTTTACAATGATCGGGAGAGTTATGAGGAGGTTAACCAAATCAGCCGACTTCTCTGGAACTCAGCACACTCAATTATATCCATGCCAGGTGTAAAAGAGTCACATGGGAGAGTGTACCTGGCAAGTAGCAGATGCTTGGGAAAAGGAGGGCTTTTTCATCCTACTTTCTCTTCCTGCTAGGTCAAACAAGAAGACTTTGTGTAGGAAGCATTATCTTGATGTGAATCCAAGTAGAAATGTGTTGAATTTTTACACTGCATTCCCTTAAAGACTTGAGATGACATGAAGTTACCTATCAAGATAAGATGCATAATAGGATGTTAGAGATTATAGAAAAGAGGCAAAAGAAACAGATTTGTTCAGGTCTTATGGTAGGATAGAATTATAGTTTTTAGACAAGTCTTTTTTATCCTTCTAAGTCTTTTGGCATTGCAGGGGATGTGGAATGAAAGTTTGTTACATAGTTTTAAATAGTGACACAAGAAAGTGTACAAATGTATCCTTAGAGATTGCTTTTCCTTTGGCAATACTTTATATCTTAGTCCTTTGTATTCACTTTGTATAAATATTTTTCCCACTTGCCTTTCCATGGCATTCTTTTTTCTGAAGCTACCAACTTGTTTCTCTCCATTGAAAATTTTCTCTTCCTCTTCCTCTCTGTATACCTCTCTTATTCTATTAGCTTTTTCTTTACAACTTATTTCTTACTTTCAAAAAATGCATCTTTTGCCTCTTATTCAGATAGCCCTCTACAACCAAATGTCCCATCTTACTCTTCTTTTTCATGAATGACATAAAAGACTAAAATTTCTACTTAACTTCTCCTGCAACTGGGCTTCTGTCCCCATTTGAAATGATTCTCATTAAATTCACTTTCATGACCTGAATCCCATAGTTCCTTTCCATTCTATTCCTGCTTCCATATTCTTGAGCATTTATTTAATTCAATTGATCATACTCTACTTAAAACTTTTTCCTTGCTTTAAAAATTTTTTTATTGTGGTAAGAAACTTATCTGAGATCTGTCCTCCTAAGATTTTTTTTTTTTTTGCTTTTTAGGGCTGCACTTGTGGCATATGGAGGTTCCCAGTATAGGGGTCAAATCAAATCTGTAGCTGCTGGCCTATGCCACAGCCACAGCAATGTGGGATCTGCGCTGCATCTGTGACCTACACCACAGCTCATGGCAACGCCAGATCCCAAACCCACTGAGTAAGGCCAGGAATCGAACCTTCTTCCTCATGGATGCTATTTAGATTGGTTAACCACTGAGCCACAACAGGAACTCCAGTTCTCTTAAGAAATTTTTAAGCGACTCTAGTTAAAATGTTGTATAGCAGGTCTCTAGAGCTTATTCATCTTGATTAACTGAAACTTTCTGCCTTTTGATGAGCAACTTCCCAATTTCCTCTTTCCTCCAGCCCCTAGCAACCACCATTCCACTCTGATGCTATGATATTGATTATTTTAGATACCTTGCATAGGTGGAATCATGCAGCATTTGTTTTTCTCATTCATTTCCCTTAGCATGATGTTCTTAAGGTTCATTCATATTATTGCAAATTGCAGAACTTCCTTTTTTTAAAAAAAGCTAGACAATATTTTATTGTTAAGGATATACCATATTTTCCTTGTCATTTTATCTATGGATGGACATGTAGGTTATTTCCACATTTGGCTATTATGAATAGAGCTGCAGTGTACATGGACCTGCAGTTATCTCTTTGATACCCTGATTTTTAGTTCTTTTAGATTCATACCTAGAAGTGGGATTGCTGGATCAGATGGTAGTTGTGTTCCCCCCCCCCCCCCCCCGAGGTGCACCTGTACTGTTTTTCACAGTAGTTGAACCATTTTGCATTTCTAACAACAGCTTACTAGAAGTTCAGTTTCTCTGCATTCCTCTACAGCAGTTACTATCTTTTCTTTTTTGGCAATAGGCCATCCTGACAGGTGTGAAGTGATATAGCATTTGGATTTTGATGTGCATTTCCTGATGATTACTAATGTTGAACTTTTTTAATATGCTGATTGGCCATTTGCATATCTTCTTTGAGGAAAAACCTATCAAGGCCTTAGCCCATTTTAAACTAGGTTTTTGGCTGTCTTTGATTTGTTTTTGTTTTGCTATTATGTTGTAGGAGTTCCTTGTATATTTTGGAGATTAATCCCTTATCAGATTTATGGTTTGCAGCTATTTTCTCACATTCCATAGGTTGCCATTTCACTCTGCTGATTGTTTCCTTTGCTCTGCAGAAGGCTTTTAGTTTGATTTAGTCCCACTTGTTTATTTTTGCTTTTGTTGCCTGTGCTTTTGAAAACAGGGCCCTTTCCTGGTAATCCAGGAACCATAATGTTTTCTTTTAGTTGCTTATTAACCAGATTTCTGTCTTTAGTCCTCTATGTTTTTCAGTCCCTCCGGTGACTTTTAAGTTCATTTACCTTTTGTTATTCCCGGATATATACCTTTGGAACCCATCTCTCTCCTAACATTTCATGTGCCCAGTTACTTTTTGAACATGTTTCCCTGTATGTCCCATGGGTATCAACTCCAAAATTCAGTTCTTTTTTCTTTTCTACCAAACATTATCTTTTTGAGGCTACCAGACTCTCCTTGGACACCCTTGGCTAGAGTAGTTCATAAGAGCTTTCTCAGGAGCCCGCTTTCTCATCCTGCATGTATTTATTCATTGTCTCCTTTCTGAGCTTTCTTAAAGCCACTCCACCTCAGTTCTCATTCCCCTTATTTGGGTTCTCCCCTTATTTTTTGCCTTACATGGTGCCAAAACCTTGTAATTGCCTCTTTTCTCTCCTTACTCTTTCTTTCTCTAAGTTCATGTAGGAATACACTCTGTAAAACCCAAATCTGACTTTCTTAAAAATTCCTGACTCTTTGCTCCTTATATACTCATATTCTCTGCCATAACTTTAAATGCTGTTCAATATCAGATACCAGGGACACCAGGTCCCTTTCCTTTCCCTTTCATCCATGTGATATGCTCTTTCCTTTGCCAGGACTGGTGAACCTCTTGTTCATCATTTATGTACAAACTATTCCATGCATCTTAACAGATTCTCACAGATGGAGTTGGACCTCTCCACCTGTATTATTATTGTTGCTTTATGTTATATATATAGCTTTTTATGGCTGCACCTGCAGCATATGGAAGTTCCCAGGCTAGGGGTCGAATCAGAGCAACAGCTGCCGGCCTACGTCACAGCCACAGCAACTTGGCATCTGAGTCCCGTCTGCTAACTACACCACAGCTCACAGCAACACTGGATCCTTAACCCACTGGGTGAAGCCAGGGATCGAACCTGTATCCTCATGGATACTAATCAGATTCTTTTCCACACCACCACAAAGGGAACTCCTATATTTGTGTATTTTAACCTCCCTACTAGACAGTTAAATTTTTTAGTGAGTAACTTACTACTGTAATCCAGTATCTTAAAAATATATTTTGCTTGAGGCACTCTCCGAAATAGTACTCCAGAAAATATAGGTTGTTTGTACATATCCTGGGCTAGACCAACTTAACCTCTTTACTTTGGAAAACAGGGCAAAAAGATGAAGTGATTTGCCCAAGGTCCCAATTCGTTATTGGCAAATATGGGTTAAAATTCATTTTATTCCATGGGTCAAAACCCTATGTTGTTTTTATGATCCAAGTTAGTAGTAACCTCACTGCATTATTGGTACCATTCTCCCTGTCTCCCCTCCTCTGCCCCCGAGAGATAATACAGTTTATTGTGGTACATTGCCTTGTGAAAAAAAGTTTGGCTTCTCTCGACTTGGCCTCAGTGTTTGTGAGTCTACTCTGCCATGGAGTGAAAGAAAGGAGACATGTTTGTATTGAGATGATTTAGCAGGACAAGTCTGGGTTTCCTGGCATTCACTGTGAACACTGCGCTTGAGTCCCTGGGGGCAGTTGTAAGAGCTGTGGCTGCTGGGATAGGGGTGGGGGTGGGGGAAGGAGATGATGGAGGGGAATCTTGTCACCCTAGAAATGAGCTTGGGGAGAGATGTCAGCAGAGTTTCTGAGGCTGTGGGATCAGGGCACTGACAAAGGAGAGGGTTTCCTCTATGCCAGGATGTTGCAGTTGCCAGAGCTCAGTAGCCTCCCTATTGCTTTCTTTTCCCTCTTCTCATGAGGTTCACATGCTTTTCCTTTGTATAGGTCAGGGACCCTCTTGGCACACAGTCACAAGTGTAATTTAAACCTAGTAAATACTCTCCTTTCACAAAGCTCTGAGAGAAAGGACTAGTTCTTGGGTCTATAGTTAGTTATCAGGCTTTTGCTTTTCCAGTTTTCTAGCGTTATAATTGCAGTGCATAATCTTGTGGTACCTGAAATGATATCATCATAAGGTAATGCAGAGTCCAAGCGGAAATTTAATTTATTGATGTCGGCACTTAATTTATACCGTACCTGGTTCCAGAAAACTTTCAAGAGGCCTTGCACCTAAATAGGCAGCAATTTGTTAAATTTTGAAAGGTGTCACAATCGCATATTTCTCTTTCTTTGTTAAGTGTCTAGGTCCCCCACAGGGAGGATTCGAGTCCCCATTCGAAAAGAAGTCTCCCTCATAACTAACCTGGGTTAGGTTGTGACTATACCCATAACTCTGAGCACTTTTGTGATTGCTCTTTCACTCAAGTATCTCAGGTTTCTTTTACAATAACTGCCTCCATCTGAAGTTCCTTCCCAATTTAAATTCTTTTCCCTCTCCATATTTACAAGGTTGATTTTTGCAGCATATGGCTACAATTTAATAATGCAAAGCATTTTCCTCCTCACAGCTGGAAAGCTGAAATTGTTCTGTATCACAGAAGAGAGTGGACTTGCTCCAGGCCAGTTAAAAATCACTGAACTTTGCAGAAGCTAAGCTTGCTGGATGTATTGTCCTGTACAAAAGCACCCACGGGACCCCAGCTTGCATATCATGCTTGGAGAGGAGGATCAATTCTATATATTGCAAGCAGAAAAAAATACTAAGAATATATATGTATCTAGCTACCTAGATTTTAATCTGTTTCCACCTCATAGGATTGAAGAATATGATTTAAAGTTATTAAATAAATCAACTAAAATCTTTTTCTTTTCCTGTTACTATAAAAAAAAATTATCAAGGAGTTCTCATTGTGGCTTAGGGGGTTAAGATCCCAAATAGTATCCATGAGGATGTGGCTTTGATCCCTGGCATTCAGTCGATTAAGGATCTGGCATTGCCACATGCTGTAGCATAAGATGCAGCTGCAGCTCTGATTCAACCCCTAGCCTGGGAACTTCCATATGCTGCAGGTGCAGCCCTAAAAAGAAAAAAAAGTATCAAGGTATCAGGTCATTTAAGCAAGTACGTTTGTGTGGTAATTTGACTCTTGTTGGATTTTACATAATAATATTAATAGTCAAAGAATTTAAGAAAAAAAGTCAGATTTTGCATGTTCAGAGTTGTTATAAATCCTTTGGGGTCTACTGGTTTGTATGCTGGTCTTCAGGGACCTTGAACTCTTTAATTTTATTTTACGTGGTAGAACCGGCGACACTCTCCTGTGTGCACTGAAGTATTTCTAATTCTTGATTCCAGTAGAGATATCCCCTTCCCCACCTCTATTCCATACCTGAGTGTATTCATTTCCCAAGGCCTTCAGGAGGAATAACACAGGAAAACCACTTGACTTTCAGATTTAATCTTATCGCCATTAAAATCATCATGTGCACTTGTTAATGACATGAAACAAACAATGACATGATGTGTTTTTAAAATCTGTACATTGTGTCGTTCCATTGATACAATGTGTCTGGAGTAGGCAAACACCTGAAGACAGGTGTTTGGAGGTATTTGGGGAAATAGGCACACTACCTTGATTGCTAATGGGTATGGAGTTTCTTAGTGAAAAAATTTTCTCATTGTTTAAAGTTTTATTGAATTATAGTTGATTTACAGTGATGTGGTAATTTCTGCTATAAAACAAAGTAATTCAGTCATACATGTACACACATCCATTCTCTTTCAGATTCTTTTCTCACATAGATCCTTATAGAATTTTGGGTAAAGTTCCTTGTGCTATACAGCAGGTCACTGTTGGCCAATCATTCCATATACCTCAGTGTGCATATGCCAATCCCAAACCCCCAGTCCATCTCCCCTCTCCCCCATCTGTCTTCTTTCTTTCTTTCTTTCTTTTTTTGTCTTTTTGCTATTTCTTGGGCCGCTCCTGCGGCATATGGAGGTTCCCAGGCTAGGGGTCGAATCGGAGCTATAGCCACCAGCCTACGCCAGAGCCACAGCAACGCGGGATCCAGGCCTCATCTGCAACCTACACCACAGCTCACGGCAACACCGGATCCTTAACCCACTGAGCAAGGGCAGGGACCGAACCCACAACCTCATGGTTCCTAGTCAGATTCGTTAACCACTGTGCCACGATGGGAACTCCTGTCTTCTTTCTTTACCATAACTTTTTCAAAGTCTGTTTGTCTGTTCCTGTTCTGCAAATAAGTTTATTTGTATCCTTTTTTTTAAAGATCTCATGTATAAGTGATATATGATATGTCTTTCACTGTCTCTAACTTTACTTAGTATGATAATCTCTTGGTCCATCCATATTGCTACAAATGGCAGAATTTCATTCTTTTTATGGCTGAGTAATATTCCATTGCATAGATGTAGCACATCTTTATCCATTTCTCTGTCTATGGATATTTAGGTTGCATCTACGTCTTGGCTATTGTAAATAGTGCTGCAAGGTGATGAAAATAATCTGGAGTAAAATGCTCAACTCTGAATATATTGCAAATCAGTGAATTGTACATTTTAAAAGGATGTGTGAATTATATTTCAATGGAGCCGTGGTTGTGTATTTTTTTTTTAAGTGCTTATGAGCCATCAGAAGAAAAGGGTCCAGAACTTAAGACTTAACTTAGAGATTTAAGAGGGTTGTAACCTGGGGCTGGAGACCTTGGTAGATCACAGAAGAGGCTCCAGGGAGCCTGGCAGAAGGAAGTCACATGGAAAGTGGTATAAGTATGCACATACATTTCTCTGCATAACATTGTGTCATTGTGTCTTAGTGGAGCCCCTTCCTCTGGTCAGGTACGTAGGCCCTTGGCAGGTACCAATGACAAGTGACAAGACATATTATAAGATACTGGCTCCGTTGTTTATTTTGTGGCACATTTTAAAATGTAGAGGATTTTTACTTTCAACATGTAGTGTTTTGGATGGCAGTCATTTTCTGAACTGAACTTCTTTCAGGCTGAACAATGTTTTCTAAATAAGTAAGGAAGGAATAGAAGACAATCCTCTTCATTAGGACATCATCAAGCATTCTGCTATTTTATACTGAATCTGTCCTTGTTGATATCCAGAAATAATCCATATGAATTATACTGCTTTATGTAATGTTGACTGGTGAACAATGGAGTGACTTTCCTTGAGTGTTTGAGAGTGCACATGGAAAGACAAGCAGAGAAATGAGGAAAAGCCACTAATAGGCTTACTCCTCACAGATTAGGAAGGCAGTGTTGGTTTTTTTTTGCCTTTTTAGGGCTGGACCTGTGATATATGGAAGTTCCCAGGCTAGGGGTTGAATCAGAGCTGCAGCTGTCACCCTATACCACAGCCACAGCCACGCCAGATCCAAGCTGCATCTGTGACCTACACTGCAGCTCACAGCAATGCCAGATCCTTAACCTACTGAATGGGGCCAGTGATCAAACCCACACCCTCATGGATACTGGTCAGATTTCTTGCCACTGAGCTACAAGGGGAACTCCTGGCAAAAATTTTTTTTTTTAGTGCTGAATCTTAATGTGTTATTTAAAAAAATATTGACATTCTGTCCTTTTTCTGGAGCACCTAGATTATTTATATAATTTTCCTAACATCTGTAACTGATTTTTTTGCCTTGGGTCTTAATCCCTGTGATATATCCTTTATGTAGGTTCCTGGTGCCTCCATAAGGAGCCAGTCTGATGATTTCATTCCCCTTCTTGCCTGGGTCAAATGTTCCCACTTTAGGCCAAGCCTGAGCTTTATGTGACATCTATTGCAGTGTTTGTGACTTCTCTGCTTTTCCTTCCACCACCTACATGGACCTTGCATCCAGCCTGAGCCTTAGCCTTGTGCCTCTTCTTTTCTTTGTCTGTGCTGTTTTTCTGCCTAGAATGTTCTCCCTTGATACCTGATCAGCAATACTTCTCCAGACCCTCTCTACAGTACAGCTTTACAGTAATGACACCTATATCACAGCTTATTTGTCCATTTCACCTAGGGGATTTTGAACACCTTCTGGTGAGGCTTGTCTAATTCCATTTGTAAACCCAGTGTTTAGGCAATGCCTGGCCAGAGACAGTGATCAGCTGTGTTCAAGACTTCTGAAATAGAGGCTTAGACCCACAATAAGCTAAATAAAATGGAAACTTGTTCTTGAGGCGATATCCCCATCTCCAGAACCTGACCTGACCAGGAAAATCAGGATGCTTCATAGGGATGGTTACAGTGGGCTTCTTCTGCCCTGTAGGTACACCATGTCCTGGACATGCCTGGGAGTTGTTCTGAACTCCTACCCTGTGTAGTGTGATCTGACATTGAATTTTGTAGGGACATATCAGACTGAGAATTGTAGTGTTCAATATAATTGTGGATTCAGAATACCAGCCTCAGATGGATCCAGTTTCCTTCTCCCAATCTGCTGAACTGTAGAGAAGGCTTGTTTGCTACCTTTATGCTTTTGTTTAGTGAGGGTACCAAGCTGTTGCTAAAGTTTACATGATCATGACTGTGGAAACAGGGAAGATAGCTTTCTGGAATTTGCAAAAACTGCATGACTAAAGGGAGTCATTAGCTTCAAAATTTTTCCTGATTTTGTTGAATATTTTATATTCACTTGTGATTCTTTTTGTGCTGTAGAAATACTGTTATTTTCTAAAAATTTGGAGACCAGGGAGTTATTTATTTTCTTACCTTATTAAAGTATAATTGACATACAATAAATGGTGTATCTACCTATTATATATAATGTATATTTATCCTGCCTATACACACACATATATATGAAGAGGATAAATGCTTATCAAATATCCATAACCATATATTTATGTATATATTTCTGGTCCATTTTATTAATCTATATATCTATCTTTTGCCAAATCCAACGTGTCTTCTTGATTTCTCTATATCCATAACCATATATTTATGTATATATTTCTGGTCCATCTTATTAATCTATATATCTATCTTTTGCCAAATCCAACATGTCTTCTTGATTTCTCTAACTTTATTGTTTACAATAAAGTTTTAAAAATAATTTTAGGTCTTTTGTACTTTCATATAAATAGAATCAGCTTGTCAAATTCTACAAACAAACAAAAAAGGCTGCTAGAATTTTGACTAAGAATAGTGAGATTTAAGGCTAGGTCTTTTCCAGCATATAGCAAAACTATTGTCATTAGCTATCTAATATAATGTCCACCTTTCTGGTTTAACTTCTCATTCAGATTCTCCCAACTCTTCACTAAAACTCCCATGAGGATGTTTAAAACCTTGAGAAGTTTTTTTCTAAGTACATTAAAATACAGACTGAAAGAGAACCTCCTGCTAGAATCTTGGAGGATTACTCCATAACTATATGACCACTGTAGTTAAATTGAATATAAAAGGTGGTGCTTTTCCTGTCTTTTATTTCATGGGAGATGGCAGTGTTGGTTCCTTGAGAAACTGTAGACATTTCACTTTGAGTCAGTCCCCTTCCCATCCCCTCGGTTCAGGGATTTTTCAGTATCAGTTTAAAGGTTATAACCCCAGAGAAGAGCAAGATTGAAAAATGGGGTATAGAGAGGACATGAAGAGTACAGAAGAATTTTCTACCAGTCTGATTTCACTTCCTCATAGGATCCTTTAAAATTTCTCCACTCTGGGCTAGAGTTTAAATCCTTAGCACCACAGACAAGGCCCTTTTTGTAAACTTGGTCCCATTTGTCCCTCCAGAACCATGCATTACAGAAAGGGTTTTCATGTACTATTTGGTAGGAGCTTACATATCTAGGGGTGAGGTGAAAAGAGCCCACCGCTTTATGATAGAGCTTCATTAGATGAAGGACCAGCAGTCATTGGAAACATATTAGAACTGAAACTTTGACTAATACTGTTACTAGCACCTCAGCTACTACCATTACCAATAACCATTTATTGAACTCCAAGCACTTCATGTGCATTTTCTTATTTAATCATCACCTCAAATCTATGAGTTCGCTATTACTCTTCTTTTTCCCATTTTACAAGTGGAAATTGGGAGGTTAGAGAATTTGAGTATTTATTCAGAGCCATTGATACAAAAAGGAGTGAGTCTGGAAATTGAACTGAGATAGAATTTAAAGGGCATAGCACAGAGCTTGGCATATGACAATAAATGACAGCCACTATTTTATTAATGTCATCATTATTATGGTTATTATTATTCTTTATATTTAATGATTTAATCAAAGTTATCCAGCCAATAAATAATGAAAGAAAAATTCAGAACCAATTATGTCAATTCTAGAGCCCTCAGTCTTAACCTAAAAAGCCATATGCTTTTTTGAGGCCAAACCCAAAATTTGGATAGCCTACCCTGTAAATAAAAGAAAACAACCAACCTTGCCCTTGGTGAGAAAATCCTGAAGAAGAGAAAGGATCTATCATTAAGATCCAGCAGAACAGGAGTTCCCATCGTGGCTCAGTGGTTGATGAATCTGACTAGGAACCATGAGGTTGCAGGTTGGATCCCTGGCCTTGCTCAGTGGATTAAGGATCCAGCATTGCTGTGAGCTGTGGTGTGGATTGCAGACACAGCTCGGATCCCACGTTGCTGTGGTTCTGGTGTAGGCCAGTGGTTACAGCTCCGATTGGACCCCTAGCCTGGAAACCTCCATATGCCATGGGAGTGGCCCAAGAAATGGCAAAAAAAAAGACAAAAAAAAAAAAGAAAAAGAAAAAGAAAAAAAAATCCAGAAGAACATGTCTTTGAAAATGAAGAACTAGAAGAAAATTTCAGAGAAAAAAAATTGTTTACTTAGAAAAAGAGCCTTATATGAAAAATGAACAGATAAAAGAATAGATTCAATGAACAGAGTACCCTATGGATAAACTAGCAAGAAAACTAAAAGATACAGTTTCTTACAGTTGAAATCTGGATTGGAAGAATGAGACAGAACTAGATATTGTGGAAATAATCACTGCTGTAGAGGAAAAACTTGGGATATTTGCTCCAAAAGCAGAGGAAAAGAGCAAAGAAACTAAAATGGTGAGAAAAAGTTTATGAGGAGAAAAGAGAAAACTGAGCATTAATTTAGGTATTCTTGGTGAGAAATCAGAACACTTAGGGAAGAAATAGAATCAAGGACAAATAATACTTTTACTAGCTAAAAATTATCTAAACATGCAGATCAAAAGGGCTAATAAATATATCCAGCCGATAGTAATAGTATCTAAATATATCCTGTTAGCATTTTTGTATTTTATGGATAAAAAGGAGAATCTTGCAATCATCTGGATGAAAAACAATTACCCCTCTCTCTCCCTCTTTTTTTTTTTTTTCAATATTCAAGGAGTTTCATCTCTAGTCAAAGGCTATAGAAACATATTCTTTATTATTCTTTATTATTTGTGGTCTCAAAAATTAGAGTCCCTCATTTTCCTTGTAAAAATTTTACTTGAGAGCCTGTTCCAATTGACAAAGTGATATACCAAAATTTAAAAAATAAATTAGGAAGAGGAAAGTCTTCAAATATATACTGATAGTTATAAATATAGCTATAGCTATAGCCAAATTATGAGAATAGTAATTAAACAGAAAGTTATGCCTAAGTAATTATTGAAAATAAGATTATAAACATAAATTCCAATGTAAAAAGTAGTTCTTGAATATATATAGGAATTAAATTTACACACACACACACACACACAAATTTAGTAACAATTATCTGGGTCCCAAATTCCAGATCATGGGTTTTTGTTTTTTTTGTTTTTTTTTATTAAGTTGTGGTAAAATACATATAACAAAATTTACCATCTTAATCATCTTTAGGTATATAGTTCAGTAGCATTAAGTTTATTTACTTTGTTGCACAGCCAATCTCTAGAACTTCTTCATCTTGCAAAACTGTTAACTCTGTACTGATTAAGTAATAATTCCCTGCTCCCCCTCCTCCCAGATCCTGGCAATCTTTGTTTCTATGAGTTTGACTGCTCTGGATACCCCATCGAAGTTAACTCATTCAATATTGGTTTTTTTTGTGACTGGCTTATTTAGAGACTACATTTTTTTTTATTTTATTTTTTTGTCTTTTTAGGGCTGCACCGTGGCATACGGGAGTTCCCAAGCTAGGGGTAGGGGTTGAATCAGAGCCATAGCCTCTGGCCTATGCCACAGCCATAGCAAAGCCTATCTAAGCCACATCTGTGACCTACACCACAGCTCACAGCAACACTGGATCCTTAACCCACTGAGCATGGCCAGGGATAGAAACTGTGTCTTCATAGATACTAATCAGAGTCGTTTCCTCTGAGCCATGGTGGGAACTGCTACAGATTACATTTTTAAGAACTGAAAGGAGGAGAAAACTTGAAGAGGTTAGGTAAATAGAAATGGCAGACTAATTTTCTCCTTTCAGGATACTTTGTTTTGAGTTTTGATAAAGACTATTGTTTGCTTTAATCTCTGTTTTGGTTTTAGATTTGTTAAGGAAGCCTGCTTTTCTTCTTGCTGTCAAGTACGTTTTCAGCCTCAATTAATATGGTCATGTGTTGTGTTTTTTGATTGTTTGTTAGTTTGTTTTTCTCTATCATATTGATAGATTTTCTTTTCTTTTCTTTTCTTTTTTTCATGGCTTCAGACTAGGGGCTGCAGCTGCAGACCTAAGTCACAGCCACAGCAATGCAGGATCTGAGCCTTACCTGCAACCTATGCTGCAGCTTGCGGCAACATCAGATCCTTAACACACTGAGTGAGACCATGGATTGAACCCACATCCTCACAGACAGACACTATGTCAGGTTCTTAACCTGCTGAGCCACAATGCAAACTCCCTCTATCATATTGACGGGCTTTCTGATTGTGAACTGTACTCATTCCTGGAATAAACCGTCATGATAATAGTGTATTTTTCTTTAGGTAACATCGTTACAGTTAGTTTGAATGTATAAATTGAATATATTCAATTTTATTTAGAATTCTTGAAGCTGCGTTTATATGTGCACTTGATCTTTTTAGTTATTTGCTTGCTTTGTTTTGATAAGGGATCATGCAAGTTCAGTTATTTAAGGTTTGCTGGCCTAATAAAGGCTTATGAGAGAACCTTCTTCATAAAGTAACCTGTCATCATTTTCTATAGGGAGGGAGGGTATAAAATAGCACTGAGATTTGAAGGCTAGGTAAAGGATACATAAAATCCAGCTGTGCACCCATCTGTACCTAGTGCCATTTTGAAAGATGATTTTAAAAATACCTTTTAAGCTTTTCTGGTGTTTTCAAATTTTAAAGTGCATGTGAATGACCTGCAGAACTTGTTAAGCTTCCGATTCTGATCTCAAGGGTCTTGGTGAAGCCTGAGCCTCTGCATGTTTTATAAGCTCACAAGTTATGCCAATGCTGTTGGTTCTGGGACCACATTTTGTATAGCAAAATGCTAGCTTGGTGGTTCCCAGACTTTGCTGCACGTTGGAATCACACGGGGAACTTTTAGAACATGCTCATGTCTGCGTATCATCTATACCAACTAAACCAGATAGCTGGGAGTGAAAGGCAAGCATACATTGTTTTTCAAGAACTCCAGGTGGTTCCAATGATCATCAAATTTTGGGGACCACTGCACTTGGTAATTGGTCTATTCAGGGTCTACTTTGCTCTATTTTGGTTACGTTTATTTTGGTAAGTAGTTACCCATTTAAGTTTTCAGTTATGGTCAGTAAGCTGCGTATGTTAATCTCTCTTAATTCTTTTAATGCATTTGACCTCTGTTGGTGTGTCTTCCTTCTATTCTTTTTTTTACTTTTACCTTTTTTTCCTAATGAGACTTGCAAATGATTTTTCCATTTTGCTTGTCTTTTTAGAGAATCTTCTTTCCTTTTATTGTTTCAGATATTCCTCTTTTTTCTATATTATTAATTTTAAGTTTTATCTTAAACTCCCTTTTTTACTTTTCCTTAGATAGTTTTGATATTTTTTCCTCTTCTGGTAATAATTTCCCTTTTTCTTATGATTGCTTTCTAAATAGTTTACAATTTTTCTTTTGATTTTCTGTTTGATTCATGGCTTATTTTCTTAATTTTCATGTAGTTCAGAAGATTTTTGTCAGTTTTTTTTTTTTTTTTAACCTTTAGTTTTATTTGCCAAAGATGAGAAATGACCTGGAAAACTCTGTGCTTTTAAGAATTTGTTATTTCTATTTTTGGTCAGGGCATGATCAGTTTTGATGGTTTCTATGGTTATACCTACAAAATATAGTGTTTTTTGAATTATATCAAGTCAGCCTTCATGTAATAGTCATGTTCAGATCTAAAAGAGATGCACTCAAAATTCTAACTATAATTATACTTTTATGAAGTTTCTTATATTTTAATAGTATTTGTTTTAGGCATTTCTCCACAATATTGTTTGGTGCATGTGGGATTTAGGATTTATCTTCTTCATTAATCGTGCATGTTATTCATTCATGATGTTTTTCATCCTGTTTATTGCAATTCATCTTAAATTCCATCTTAACCGTGGCTAATGGGCAAGGCCATCTTTTTGTTTGAGTCTTCTCTGTCTACCATTTTATTTCCAACTTTTTTTTTCTTGTTTTGTCTTAAGTATGTTCCTTACAATGGCTAGATTTTGTTTGACTGAGTCAATCTAACACTCTCTATGGGATAATACAGTTCACTTACATTTGTTGTTGTGATAGATATAGTTACTGGATACTATTCCTCCTATTTTACTTTATATTAATTATTTATTTTTGCACCTCACATCCTTATTTTGGTTATCTTGATTAAATTCATATTCATTGTATTTTTTTCTTTCTATTAATTTGGAAGTTTTACCTTCCATTTTCCTGCTCTTAAAATAAAATATCTCTCTTATTATTACTTGAAAATAACTATACTATTATCAATACTATGATTGTTATTTGTATTTTAGAGAAGAGAAATGAGAGACTTAGAAGTGTTGCTTAATTTCCCTTAAGTTTACATAGTTAATGGCAGAACTTATTTTTTACTATTGTTTAATGTAATTTAATATAATTCTGTTAATTATAGTGCATTTTAACATATTAATATTATAATTTTACTATAATTTCAACATAACTTTACTGTAAAAATAAACATGGCCCACTTAGTAACCATAAAATGTCTGTACTAAGAAATTTTAACAATCTGAAAGAATTGCTGATTTTCTTAAAAATACATAATAAAATTGTTTTAAGATCAGAAAATAAGGAGTAGAATAAATTTCATGAAAGACTCAGTTCTCTAAGAATCTTCTCTGAAACAGATTCTTGGAAGATGATTTTATAGTGCATTTTTCCAGACTTTCGACTTTTCTTTTTTTTTTTTTTTCATAAATAAAAATGACTGTCATCCAAACCATTTTATGAAGCAAGCATGTAATCCTGGTATGAAAACTTGACAAATTAAATACGAAAATTTCCATAAAAGTATCACAACTATGTATAGAGAATTTGGGAGAAACTGTTAGTAAATCAGTTCAACAGTGAAGTAAAAGAACCATCTTCTGTGGACCAGTAGAAATAACTTAATCTAAGAATTCAGTAATACATAACAACAATAAGTGTTACAAGACTTTTGAAAAGAAGGTAATTTCTGCAATGCCCCCCTAAAAAGCATTTAAATAATATTCAATAACCATTCTGATAGGAAAACTTTTTAAAAACTCTGAGTAAACTAGGAATAAGTGAATATGTCAAATAATGAGCAAAAAGAAACAATCAACAATTAATAGCCAGAATTATCATTAACTGTTAAACTCTAGAAGTAATCCCATTAATATTAGGAATAAAATATCCCTGCTAGCACTATTCCTGGTTTACATATTTTTAAATGCTCTCTTAAGAAATAATGCATATGTATCTGAAAAATCTAACCTTATTATAATTCAATCAATGAAAATTATAACATTACTGTAATGCTATCTTTTCCCTATTAACTTGCCACAATTAAAACAAATCCCATTAATATGACTAATATGTAATTCTGGCAGCAGGGTGGTGACATGGACATGCTTGCGACCTGCCCGAGGGAATAAAAATTGGCAAAAACCTTTATGGAAAGCAGCTTGACAGTTTTTTTTTAACCGAGAGCTATTAGAAGGGTTTATGTCCTTTGACCCAGTAATTCTACTTCTGGGAACTCCAGCCTGAGGAAATCATAAGAATTGCTGACAGAGATTTGTGTACAAGGATGTTAATGGTAGTGCTGTTTATAATATTTTTTTTTAAATGGGAAATAACCTAAAGTGTCAAACAATAGGAGAATGGTCAAATAAAGTATGATACATCCAGGCAGTGTAATATGGTACAGGCATTAAAAACATGCTTTAAAAAAAACTAATCTAAAGATACATTATTAATTAGAAAAATGCAGGGTACAAATTTATTTAGATTTGATAACAATTTTATAAAATGCATATTTATATGTATACCTATATATTAGAAAAAGTTTAATGAACTAGAAGGAAGTACTAAAAAACATAAATAATATGTTAATATCATACTATCAGAGTATGTTAAATTCAGAAAATTTGCCAGATCCTTTAAATCATCATCAGGGATGTACATTTCTTATTGAAGGACAAATTTAATTCTAATTACTATGAAAATGTTGTCCTTACTAATAGGCTTGGGTTCAGTCTCTGTGCAGAGAATCATTATTTTTGCAATGATTAGTATATCTTTTATAACCACAGTTTCTGTCCTTAACCAGGGACAGTTCAGATAAATTGAAATACTGAGAGAACCAAGTCTTATAACATCTCTACCAGAAATTCACCATTTGGTTGGTTATGGTAGCTGAGGTTATATGAAGATTAAGAAAGAGCTAGTATGAAATAATCTTATCTTCTCAACCTTTGTATCCATGAATGCTCAGTTGAAGGAAGTGAACAGTTGGAATCATAGGGCTGGAAAATGCCTATGAGATGCTTAGCGTCTTCTTTTCTGGCCACACTCACAGGATGAGGAAATTCGGGGCCAGTGATTGAACCCATGCTGCAGCTGTGACCTGAGCCCAGGAGTGACAATGCCAGATTAATCAGTGAGCCACCAGGGAACTCCTAGTATCTTCTTTTTTCAAATGAGCAATGCAAGAAAACCAACAGGAAAACAGCCATGTAAAAAAGTGGAATCTTAAGAGTTGCAATTGGTTTCTGAGGTACTCTTTTCCCATTTCCCGCCCAAAGTGAGAATTCTTAGATCCTGTGGGGGTCTTTACATGTACTGGGAAAACCCATATGCCTGTAGATACAAGTTTCCTCATCTGTCAAACGGTAGCAACTTGAGGATATTTTGTGAGCATCAGGTGAACTAATGCTTTCTAAGATCTCTGTGAGGTAGCTTGGCAGTGTTGGTTATTATTACCTTTGCAAGTTTCACTTTCCTTCTAGGACTTTTCTTATTGGATGACAAATCTGTTTATTGAGCCAAAAAAACAGTTCCTGGAACTATGCAGAATAAGTCTAATCCGCCATCTACATTAACAGTCCTTCAAATACTGGAAGACAGCTTTCATGAATTTAATAACTGCTTTCTGTGGCTTTTTTTAATTTTCAAGAATAGAACACAGTAGACCATAAAAATGAGCGTTATCAGTCTTCCTTTGGATTTTCTGTGTAAATGTTGTTTAACATTCAAATGGTGCTGATTATAATTTGAGATATTAACAGTTAGATATGCCATTGTGTCCATTTGTTATTGTTTGTAAAGGAGGTTAAACACCATATTAACTTTTGAGTAGTGATTTATTATTGCTTTTGTTAGAGAAAAATAAAAAAGTGAAATAATATAATTTGATATTGCCTTTGAGAATTTTCAGCTTGCAGAAGTCTTTATTTCCTACTCAATTTTATTTTTTAAAAAGCATACATGTAGTGTAAATACAGCATCACATAAATGCTAAGTTGTTCTTTGCTTCCTGGCATAAGCTGTTGTGTAATATTGCTCTGTAACCATTAAGCAGCTGCTCCGTCTCAAAGATGCTCATATTTCCTTTGGTAGATGAAGGGAATTTACTATATGAACGTCTCCCAATTGCTTTAAGATCTTTGGCTTTTGTGTCAGCTATTTAGATTCACAGTGGTCTACCTAACACACAACATTCATGTTTTTAGAAGGCCCCAGCAGCCTGGAGGTTACAGACCTGCATTTTGCTGAGTCTCACCCTCTGTATCATACAGCAGAACTTCTGATCCCCTGCATGATCCTCTCCAGTTATTTTGCCAGAGTCCTTAAGTACTGTCTCTTGTATGCTTGTGAGTAAGCACCATTACCTGTCCAAGTGCCATCCTGTCATCTGTTTCTTTTCTTTAGCCTGCCCGTCTTGGGTCCTGCTTGTCCATTATAAAGGCTGTACCATGTGCAAAGATGCCTGAAGCGGCCAGCCGTCTATTTCAGTTGCTTCTCCCAGGCTACCCAGTTGCCGGATTCCCACCCATCCCACTCCAGTAAGGTCATGGTCAGCAGGCATAAACTTAATAAGGAGTCCTCCCTTTTGGTGAAGTCTCACTATGTGCCATGCAGGAGTGGAGCCCAGCAGGACCTAAGGTGTTGCATTTTGGCTAGTGGGTACCACACCAGTTCTAATGTATTAACAGTGCCTCTCATAGTTTTAGTAACATATAACTTTTTTAGTTTTTCCTATAGCTCTAAACTCCTTAGAATTTGGGGATCTGAGGGTATGGAGTGGAAAAGTACCCCACTACATCCTGAATTGCCTTCATTTTTTTTTTTTTTGCCTTTTCAGGGCCACACCCACAGCATATGGAGGTTCCCAGGCTAGCGGTCCAATTGGAGCTGTAGCTGCCCGCCTAAACCACAGCCACAGCAACACCAGATCCGAGCTGAGTCTGTGACCTACACCACAGCTCACAGCAACGCCAGATCCTTGACCCACTGAGCGAGGCCAGGGATTGAACCCGTAACCTCATGGTTCCTAGTCTGATTCATTTCTGTGGCACCACGATGGGAACTCCCTGCCTTCATTTTTTAATGAGAGAGACATTGTCTGTGTGTGGCTGCCATGCTGGGATTACCTTGAGGTGGCCTTTCTCTCCTTTATGATTTGACTCCTAACAGGACCACTCTCTCTAGCTTAATGAGCATGACTAGGGCATGATTACAAAGCAAATGGAGTCCAGGCTATTCACTGAAGTAATAAAGAAATGAACTTCAGATAATATCTCTATACCAAAATGTTATCACATATTACACATGATAGAATTTATGTAAATATATTGAAATGTTCACTATTCACTCAGTCATCAACTTCTAGAAATTTTTGAACTCTTTAAACACTTCCGTACTAAATGCCTAAGGTTGTAGTTATTTTGTACTAAATGCTTAAGGTTGTACCTTAGTGCCCAGCAAAGTCAGAGATAGAATCTGACGGTAATCAGTATACTCTCCCACTCTGCTCCAAAGCCTAAATAAACTCAACAGATGACTTCCAGGAAATAACGAGGGTCGGCATAGTTATCCTCCTTTCTTAAGCTATCTATATCTACATTGTTAGACAATTATTAAAGTGTTCATTTGTAACCATGTTTCAAAAGGTTGAATGTTTCAGTTTTTTTTGTGAAAGCTTTTAGTGGTAATTGTGTAAGTAGTCACTGAGTTAGTTGTTAAGGGGGATATAGCGATGAACAAAACTCAGTCACTCCCAAACTAAGAAAAAACACAAAGTTTCGGAAACAGTTGTCTTGGAAATTGGACGTGCCAAGTGGTGTAAGTACAAACCAGGTGCTATGGGAATATAGAGGAAAGAGATTATTTCTAGCTGGCACAGGGGTGGGAGGAGGTGGATAGAGGAACAGATTATGGAGGGGATGGTGGTTGAGCTGGACATTGAAGGCTGAGAGTCGAACAAGTGGAAAGAAGGCCTTCTGGTCAGAGAAAGCTATGAGGGCAGACCTTTATAGGGCATAGATGGGTAAGGACAAGTAATCTTATCTGATTGGTTAAGTTGTCATGATAAATAAGGTCTCCAAATTTAATGTGTTGGCCATATATAAAATATTATTTATCGTATATGAAGTATAATTTATTATACTTTAAAACAACTACAAAAGCAACAGAAATATTTGTATACAATGATAACCTGCAGTGGTTCAGAAAATTTGAAATATCTTTTACTCCAGCCATACAAGGGAGTCAATTTCCTTTATTCTCTCAATGGTTTTTAGCACTTTGTACAATGTTGTCCACCTGAAAGTTTCTCGGTAATCACTAAAATGAATTCAATCTGGTGAAAAATGAATTGCTCAAGAAGTAGGTGTTTCTTAAAATAGAAGTGCATCGAATGGGGACATTTTGCTGTTATCCTCTTGAAATGTTTTTGGTTTTTTTTTTTTTTCTGAGTAGTGATTTAATATGAGATCTGAGTTTTATCACCAACCAAGATCTATGATTTCCTCTCATTCTTCCATTCTGTTTCTAAAGAAGGTAGAAGAATGGATGGATAAAAAACAGTGTTCAGACATACACAGCTCCTCTGTTCACAACAGTGAAGATGTATGCTAATTAAATGTTTATCTGTCATTTCATGCTCTGTATGGTTAAAAAGGGGTGTGATGACATTCATTCTGATAAAATTTTTAAATGATGATTTACAAATAACTTGAGACTGACTGAGTCCAGTGTGCATAGTCCAGTGTATGGATGATGGATCCACGGGCCAGTTCTAATTTATGGGTAACCTCTAATCGGTGCCTACTCTGGGTTTTATATTTTTATCTCATTTATTATTCCTAACAACTCTATAAGGTAGGTCATTATATTATCTAATTTATAAGTGAGAAATCTGAGGCACAGAGAGTCTAATGTTCCAGGACTACTATTATTATTGATGATTTCAGGATTCCCCATTGGCATACTGTCATCAGGAGTCAAACCCCAGCTCTTTGACTTGAGTGCTCCATGTTGCTAAGCCACCCATAGCTCACATCCCTGCACTGAATCTAATCCCTTGGTCAACCCTAAAACTTTATTTAAAATCCAATCACATGGCCAGATCTTGGAATGTAGTCCTGGCAGTATTTTAATTCTGAGGACTTTCACACATTTATTCTCTCCCTGGGGCAGCAGAAAGTAGCCGTATCCACCCCACCTAAGGTGTTCTTTCCCTTCTTACCCTCTGCCCACTTCCCCCAAATGGGTGAGAACCTGGGGCCATGCTGGTGTAGGGATTCCCACCTCTAGCCCTGGACATAGCTAGGCCAGCTCCCAAGCATGTCTGACCTACTCAGGCTCCAGACCTGGGGGCCACAACCACTGTGGACCCTGAACTTGGATGTTCCAGAAGGTCAGCAGGCATTCCTGGAGTTCTGGATTCACCACCTTTTGGGAGAAAAAAAAAAATTCTTGAAATAAAGAGAGTGCCAGGGAATGGTATAAGGGTGGGGAAGCAGTGAAATCTGTTAGGTATATTAGAGGCCCATAGAAATGGGTCTGGGTAAAGTATTTGCTGTGTGTACAGGTTCAGCTTTTGTGTGATTTGTGACGGGAACTGGGGTGGGAGTGCTAGTAACAGAAGCTCCCTTTTCTTTAATCAGGGAAGGATTTGTGAAAGCACAGTGGTTCCAAGAGATCTTTGAAGTAATTCCAACAAGGTGCTAATTGTGGTTGTGGTTTTCCTTTTTCTTTATTTCTTTTTTTTTTTTTAATGGGTGGACTTTAGTCTACCAGGTGCTATGGAGCTGAGAGCCCCAAACCTTCACTTCCTATGCGTGGGCTGTGGCAAATAAAATCATACCAATTTCCCTGTGCATTTGGAAAGTTAATTTTTTTTTCCTTAGAAATTATCTAGCATCTAAACTTTCAACTTTGGTTTAAACAGACTCACTTTGCATTCACAAGAGTTTTGCTTTTACAGATCTTTGTAAGCATACTTGGTTTTTGTTCTAACCTTTAAAACGCTTGAACAAATTCTAGTGTTTAATCATTTATTTGCTTCCTGCTTATGTTGATCTTTTTCCTCTTGATGTTTATTTTCAGGATACCTTGAGGATAGTTTTGTAAAATCTGGAGTCTTCAATGTATCAGAACTTGTGAGGGTATCCAGAAGTGAGTAAACGCTTCTCTTATTATTTAATTACACAGTATGATTGAAAATATTTTATATTTTGAACCTTAAAAATAGTATGAAGAGAACTGTGTATTAGGAGAAGTTGATTTTTAAGGTCTCCAACCTTTTGATGAAATTTAAAGTGAACATATTTTGTCTAAATTTCTAAAATATTTGCATTTAAATCATCACTTTGTGTAGGACAAAAATAATTTGGGGTTTGTTCTAATCACTGTGCTATTGGTATTCATGTAATTCACTGTTCTCTCTATGACCATAGATGGTCATTTATATCAAAGGAAGTGTGATTAATTAAATGTACTCAGTGTTGTTATGATAACCCACATAAGTTTCCTGTAGATAAGTGCCTTTTTCATTTTGCTAACATTTTGGTGAGGGCTTGGAGATGTACAGGATATACACACTAACATGCAGAGTGTAGAAGGGTGCAGAAATTAACTTTGCAGATTGTAGTTGGATATAGATAGAAAGCATTGTTATTCAGAACAATGTCCAATTGTTTTCACTGGCCACCTCACCTGAGACACCCATTCTTGGCAGGCTGGATGAAAATTTTCTTGGGTAAGTTTACCTGGCCAGCTAACTAAGCAAGGGGGAGGTTTTCTTGATCAACTATTTTACTTAAGTACTGGTATGTACAAATTTATGTAAGATGCAGATTTTTCTCTCATTGATCATGCTGAAGAGAGTAACTCATTTCTGCTTTCTCTCCCCTCTGATTTAGCTTATTTATGTAACTTTGAAGGGAAATCTTTCATCTGACATTTTGAGAGTGTCACAGTTTGGAGTGATATTATTCAGGTGGTGTAGGGAGCACTCTGGTCCCTGTTTAAGTTGTATTTTTCACTTGGGTCAAAATTCAGAGGTCACGAACAAGAATTACAATGACCCCAAAAGAGCAAATGAGAATGAGTTGCTCAGGGCAAATATAAGGTAGTGCTTTAGCATGGTGTTCAGTGAAGTACTCTCCAAGCTGGTATGTGACTATGTCTTTTGAACTGTAGTTTTTCAAATAGTTCATCAGATTTCTGAAGTGGCTAGTTCAAATAGCATATGTATCTCAGAGAGTTCTGTACATGAATATTTAAGGTGGTAAGTAACTTACTCTTCCTGACATAATACTGCAGTGGGTAAACATGTGCCCCCAAAGACTTCTGTTAGGGATCTCTTGGCTCAGGGCAGGGTAAGAGAGCAAAACCTAATATCCTGCATCCCAGTATGTACAAGATTCTTATTTGCTGGGCAAGGGGATTCTGATTGTCTACCTTATTGACTAAGGCACTGAGTCTTGTATGTCTTTCCTGGTCAATATGTGTTTTGCAAAGGCCTCCAATCTTTTAACTTTTTTAATGTTGATTTTTAATTTGGAAAGGAACATGCCTGACTTAACTTACTACCATCTAATGGCATCATGTAAGGAAGGGGGTATTTGAGTGTGTGTGTGTGTGTGTGTGTGTGTGTGTGTGTGTGTGTGTGTGTTTTCCTCCTGCTCCTCTTTAGCAGAGAGATTATGCTGCTACGGTTATGAGACGTTATGGGATTATTTGTTTATATTTATACTTTTCTAAGTTTTATGATATATATTCATTCGTCTTATGAGAAGGATAGTAGAGTCTGTCAGAAAATATTATTCACTCCTCATTATAGGCAACATGCTAGATGCCTTGGAAGGAGAGCTACAGATGAGAACCTTTAAAAGCCCAGATAGATATTTTGAGAAATCTGAATTTAAAACATAAAACATGATTAAAAATATCTTTCTATAACAGTTGAGAAATGAGGTAAATTTAACATACATCATTCATTCTTCCCTTGTTTGTCTCTCAGAGGTTTTTAAGTTATCTGTTATAGCAAACATTACTGATATGTAAGTAGTCCATTAATTATGTGTATTCTTTCATTAGTTGATTTTTTTCAACAAACGTTTATTTTCTACTCTGTATGTAAATAGGTGTCTCTGAAATGCTTGAGAAGTTACTCTCCTAAGTGTTTTAATATATCCACATTATAATCTTATTTACACAATTGAATTTCATTGTTTATGAAATAAGGGTTTGCTAGTAAACATCAACTTTAGCACAATCCTTAGGCTGTGTATCACAAATTCTGACTTCTTGAGGGTTTATGGTATGTTAATGGTTTTTGTGCTCTGGGGTTTTGCTGTCACATGGCCCTCTAATATGTATGTTGACTTTAGCTAATGAAGCTATTCGGTTTTAGGATAGTGATCTTTCTGTTGAATGATATTATCTCCATCTTAAAAGTTGATTTAGGATCAGCTTTTGGAGTGAGGAGAACAATAAGAGAGATTAAGAGTTGGCCTCTAACCCCTAGAATCTGAGGTTCTTCTGAGCCTGGCTTCTAAGAGGATATTGGCAACCTCTTAAACATGATTTGTAGCCTTCAGGCCTCTTGCTGCTCTCTCTGGGAGAGAGGTGTTAATGCTGATCTTTGCATCTGATGTCAGTTTTTTCAGAGGCTTTTAAACAGAGATATCTGCCTGGGACTTACTGTTCTCATGTGCTTTGTCATTAGATAAGTTGTGTGTGTGCTGTTTTACAATTTGGCCATGTTTATTATTATTAGTCTAATTTCTGTAATCTCCCATCTAGTGTCAAAATGCACACTAAATTTTATAGCACTCATGTAAAAATCTGTAGACAAAGTGTTTTCATTTTGTTTTCTGTTTTGTTTCATTTAAGCAATGACTGAAGCTTAATTTTCCATCTTTTCCCCCTTCTCTCCCCACCCCCTGTCCAGTTTTATTGAGATATAGTTGTGACATGTATAATTTTAAGTGTATAGCATAATGGCTTGACTGACATATATTGGGAAATGATTGTCACAATAATAATATCCTTCCTTTTGTATGGATACAAAAAAAAAAGAGAAAAATATTTTTTCCTTGTGGTGAGAACTCTTAGGATTTATTTCTTACATATCATGCATCACTGTTGACTGTAATCATCATGTCGTATATTACATTCCCAATACCTATTTAATACCTATTTATTTTATAACTGGATGTCTGTTCATTCTGACCACCTTCCTCCATTTCTCCCTCTCCTAATACCCACTTCTGGTAACCACAAATCTGATCTCTTTTTTCTATGCATTTGGTTTTATGTTGGTTTAGATTGAACATATAAGTGAGAACATACAGTATTTGTTAACAAACAGTTTTTAATGCTTTCTGGGTACTTTGGAATAATCCTCTGGAACAAAATTAAAAAAAAAATTCCAAGGATTTTAAATGTTTATCTTACTATAAATTATACCTAGTATGTTTATGGTCAAGCAGTCTGTGTTGACTATCAAGCCATATGTTTATTAAACAGAAACTACAAATCTTTGCCTAAATATTACATGAGCTCAATACATTGAAAATAGTTGATATGATATAACATGTAAATTTCCTGATGGAAACTCAGTTCTTTGAATTGTACCCATTACTGTTGTAGGAAACCAAATAGATTGCTTACTTTCACCGAACCCCTCAAATGCCTCCTTCTAGCACATACTCTGCTTTCCAATGTCCCATGGAATGTGAGATTTCTTACCTTGCATTTTTTTAACCTCTGGTGTACCTCAAGCCACAACAAGCAGCTACATTGTAACTGTCCAAAGAATTCAAGCCATAGGCATAGTTACACATCGAATACTTAGATATCTTCTGTATAAAATGAGACTGATGCATACTATATAATATGAGCAATCTCACAGAAGTCAGATGCTTCAGAATTATAGAGCTGAGACTAATCTTGCATTTATGATTTATTCAATTTTTAATAGGTTGAAATATTCATTGTATATTCCTTGATCATTTCTCTGCAATGAAGAATGCTCTTCCTAATCATATTTTCCTTAAAAATATTTTAAGTTAGTTTCAACATACCTGATATTTAAGTAAAGTTCAATTAAAAATTCTGGCTAAGAAAAATTCCTTGAAATGCAGCTGTTCCTTTGGAATTTTATATTCAACTTGGTGTCAGTTTGGAGAGAGGGAAAGGTTAAGTAGACTCTCTGTTCTTAGAGCGAATCTCAAGGGCTCTAAAATTTTGTCACCCCAAGCTAGGGTACACTTATGCTCATTGGAGCTTTTGAAGGCCAGATAAAAACAAGTGAAGAAATAGAAATTGTTCTTAGGCATTGTCCTTTGACACCAACCTGGCAGGCCTCCACCTTGCATGTCATCTCTGCCCATGACCTTGCCCCTGTGGTAACCACTGTTTAAAATTCCCTCCCTTCAGTACCTTCCTCATTCTCCAAAGCCCTGTGCCAGCTATGGCTTTTCCACAGATTTCTTGGACCACCTAAGCTTGTGTGAGATTCATATTCTGTTGAAATCCTGCATCACTTATTGATCATGTTGTTCAATAAGTGATGGAAAGTTTCATTTTAACCTCCGTTATTCTTGTGCTTATATGTTTTTCATAAGTGTTTTGTTTACTCAACTTGTTGCCCAATATGTCTTATTAAGGATGGGAGCTATCTTAGACTATTTTGTATCCCTTGCAGCGTCCGTTACTAAGTAATGGACATAGTACCTTATTGGATGAACAGACTATCAGTGAATTAGTTCATTTTTACCTTTTCATCTGCTGTTAGGCATACCTTTGAACTATTTCATCTTTGCTAACTGCTCTTGGTTGCCAGGGAAAAAGTTGGGGGAAGAAAACAAGGAAAGAAGGAAACTCAAATTTGTTGAATACCCATTATATCCTCAAAACGATGCTGAGCTTTTGTCACTCCTTACTTCATCTCATCCTGAAAGTAATAATATGTGATAGATTATTATGATTCTCCTTTTACAGTTCAGGAAACTGAGGCACACAGCTCAGTTGTAGCAGAGGGAATTAAAACTAAAACACTGTCTAGCTCTCATTACTCTACTCATTGTAAAACCACATGCTGCCTCACAGATATATTCAGATGTCTAGAAACCAGTTTTAAAAATTTGAAAAGATGTGTGTGGTTCTTTGTACAAAAACCAACACTTACATTAAAAATCTCAGTTCATAATACATCAGCAAACTCAAAAAGATTTCTTGATTCATAAAATAATACGTTAAAATATAATACTCCATGAGTATATTTTAAATGACTTACAATGCTGGACATAAAAACTTAAAAACAAAACATATCTATGGAGTAAAACTGCTTAACATTCATGTATGAAACCTGTATTTTGGAAAAAGAAAATCTTGGCTTATATTTTATGTTTTTCATATGTACCTATGGTATTTATTTTTATATCAAATAATCATAAATATGATTTCTAGTACATTCTAATATTAATGTTAAAATTATTATAAAATAATAATCTTTTGTGAAACTGTTCCAATTTGATTTATTTAACAGTGATTTGGTTTTGGTTAGTACAAAGCACCTTGCTTGGATTTGCACAATAGGCAATATATGTTGTTTCCTATGGCACATCTTTAGACTAGTGGAGTGACAAATATGATGACTAACACAAAGGACTGAATGGAGAAGCTTGGGCAGTGGGAGTAGGGGAAGTAGTAACCAGTGATGACAGCCTGAGTGCCTCAGTTCTTACACTTGAACACTGGTATCGTGAGGATGTTTCCAAGTCTTACCCCAGGGGATGGGTTGATATCATATCATATCATAGTCTTAAGGTAAAGAGAGTTCCTCATCCTTGCCCAGAGGCATGGGAAATATTAGAGGATTGTATTTAAATGGAGATGACAGTGGTAAATGCCATTCCAAAATTTCTTTTTGTGTTATTCCTCAGCGCCCATAACCCAGGGAACTGGAGTCAACTTCCCAATTGGAGAAATCCCGAGCCAACCATACTATCATGACATGAACTCGGGTGTCAATCTTCAGAGGTCGCTGTCTTCTCCACCAAGCAGGTAACTAAGAAAGGAGCTGCTCTAGTTCTCAGTCTGTATGCAAATAGGTAGGTATGCAGATAAATAGGTACCCAGGTAAAGAGATGAAGGAAATAAAGCAAAGAGCTCAAGATTTATTTTGCCAGTTTTGCACAGATTTTTAATCTTTCCTGGTTAAATTTATTTTGAAATTTGAATGTTAAATGTAACTGTTGTTCAAAGCATTTTAAAAAAATCTTTCAGGGGGACATGGGAACTATGAAAATATATTAATATGATTTTTTTATTCTCTTCTAAGAAATATAATGATTCTACAAGACATCTAATTATTTTGGTGACTTTAAAAATGGTATCGTCATGGCAAAGATCCCTAGTTTATGTTTGATCCATCCAACTTTTACCTTCATACCATATCCAAGCTGTGGATAAGGAAATGGGAAAAATAAAATGTGGCATTTACCTAACCTTAAAAGGCCTTATTCTAGGCCACAGGTTTGCCACTTTCTTCAATTAGTTGATGTTCGTTGAATAGTTTAGTTACCTCTTAGTCACCAGTGAAAGTATTACCTGCTCTGAGATTTGGCTCAACCAGCCTTTGTAGGGGAAGAGCTACATGAGGTGACTTTCCTCTTAGTTCTCTGTTGACATTCTCATTTTTTCTCTCTTGACTTTGTGATTGTAGCTTTCAGTCCCACAGGAGTTTAAAAAGAGGTCTCTTATTTAAATAAGGGGAATTTAGATTTCGAAGCTGTTGTACGTAGGATTTGATATGTTCCGCAATTATACAGTGTTAAAAGACGGCTGAATGAGAAGGCAAGATAAATATTATAGCTGTATTTTTTGGGGGGGAGGGAGTTTGGATTTTCACTATAGAAAGAGCAATCTCACTTCCAGAGCCTCAAATATACCCATGATCAGAGAGAAGATCATACACGAGTTCCAGAGCAAAACATGTATTTCATAATATTAACCTTAAAAAAATCTGGATAACTATTTTCCTATGTTATTCTCAATAACAAAAATTAATTGCATTTGAATTAATTATGGGGCTATGCACATTTATATATTTCTTAACTAAATTCAATTTTCTGTCATTTATGGTCAAACTGTATATTCCTACAGTAAGAGTGCATAATAGAATAATTGGGTTTATTATCATTAAAGTTGTATGTGATATGGTGAGATGTTAAAAATGCTTTAGTGTTTCTATATTTAAAAGTGAGTGGTAATTTTTTATTTTATCTGATGGATTGATATGTTGTCAACACAGATCTTTACTCATGATCATTCAGAATAAAAAAGGTTTAAAAAACATTTCTCTTTTATTTCCTTTTGAAAATCTTTTCTTCCTCATTTCAAGTTTTCCATAGGTAAGTTTTACCACTGATTCATAGATGAAAGAATTAGATTAAAAGAGGTTTAAAAAAATACATTGTAACTTTGGGTACAAAGAAACTAAAGAACTACTATTTACTCTCTGGTTTAGCATGGATAGAAATTGCCGTCTTCTATATCATGTTAATACTGAGTGTTGTGAGTCAAATATTAATCACAAATACATCTACAAATACACCCAGACATGCACATGCTTCCAGTGTAGTAGAAAGAGCATGATCTTCCAAGTTGGAAGTCCTTAACGTGGGAGTTCCTATAGCGACTCAGCAGGTTAATAATCTGATGTAGTCTCTGTGAGGATGCAGGTTCCATCCCTAGCCTTGCTCAATGGGTTAAAGATCTGGTGTTGCCACAAGCTGTAGCATAGGTTGCAGATGCTGTTTGGATCCAGCATTGCTGTGACTATGCTATAGGCTAGCAGCTGCAGCTCTGATTCAGTCCCTAAGACAGGGAACTTCCATATGCCACAGGTACAGCTATAAAAAAGAAAAAAAAAAAGTCCTTAACTTGTGTCAGGCTGCTTCCTTTAACATACCCTGGGTAATTCACTGATCTTTTCCAAATTTATCTCCCTGCTTGTAAGGAAATGGAGGATTGTTTTATGTCTATGGCTTCTAAAGTCAATTCCAACTCTGAAATCCTGGGATATATGTTTATTACCACTGCATAAAGTTCATTCAGAAGATATCTTTTTCAATTTTCACTTGCGTAGGTATGGATAAGAATTTTTTTTTTAGTTTAAGGAAAAAAAATCCATTTTCATACTTATGATTGTTTAATAGGGTATTGGAGGTACATGATAGCAACATATAAAGTATTATGGTATGTGCCATAGAATAGCTTTTTAATCTCTACTCTAAATATTCATTTTTCTTAATAATTGAGATAAAGCCATGTTTTCTTTATTAAAATGTTATTTTAAAAGTATATCATGTGGGGAGTTCCCTTCATGCCTCAGTGATTAACGAATCTGACTAGGAACCATGAGGTTGCGGGTTTGATCCCTGGCCTCACTCAGGGTGAGTTAAGGATCTGGCGTTGCTGTGAGCTGTCGTGTAGGTTGCGTTGTGGCTTGGATCCCACATTGCTGTGGCTCTGGCGTAAGCCGGCAGCTGCAGCTCCAATTAGACCCTTAGCCTGGGAACCTCCATATGCCGCACATGGCCCTAGAAAAGACAAAAAGACTAAATAAATAAATAAATAAATAAAAATAAAAGTATACCATTTGGTTTGAATTTGGCAATACCCCATTTTTTGTGGTTGATCTTAGGAATAAAGGATCAATAACCTAATTTTTTAGGAAAAGCTCAGTAAGAATGTACAAAATAGTTTATAATCAGTAAAGTACCACAAAATGTTTAATATTATTGATAGGTTACTGCTAATAATTACTATTTAATAAGTATCTTCTAAATGCCAGCCACTAAATGCACTGTGCTTTATGTTTAAAAACTCATTTAATCCTCTCAGCCATTCCCCTTTGAACTAGGTTTTATTATTTCCATTTTACAGATGATTTAAACTGAGCTTAAGAAGGCTAAGGAGTTTACTTACCTTTGAATTGATATGAAAGAATTACATTGTTGATGGCAAGATGAGCATGATTAATATTGATAATTATAATGAGGCAGGTAAAATCATAACAATGGTTCTAAAAGTAATATACTTATCACATTCAGAATTTATTTTTTACAACTGAAAATACTAGTTTACTTCTGGAAATATATTTCAAAAGGTAAACACAACACCACATTTTAAATCAGCTATACTTCAATTTTTAAAAGGGTAGATATAACAAATGTCATATTTGTTAGGCAGGAACAATTATATTGTGGTATAATAAATGATATGTATAACTAGAAATGTTTACTACTGTTGATGACTTGAATACTTACCATTATTTTATAATGAATCTGAGATTATACTTACCATTATTTTATAATGAATCTGAGATACTTTTTCATGTATTTATGGACATTTCCACAGAAAGAATCTTCTCAAATTATATACTTTCAAATGCCACATATCTTCCCAGAAATCCTATTAATGTTAACCTGTCATCATATTTTAACAGCAAAAGACCCAAAACTATATCCATAGATGAAAACATGGAACCAAGTCCTACAGGAGACTTTTATCCCTCTCCGAATTCACCAGCTGCTGGAAGTCGAACATGGCATGAAAGAGATCAAGGTGAGGAGGAAGGAGTTGTCTCTAGGGAAATAGAGTAAAATGTTGATTCATTTCATAAGTTTCATTTAGTCAAAATTTCATGATTGAATTAGTATGGATTATATTTTCTTCATGAGATGATTGCAGTAAAGGTATTTTTAACATAACATTTTAAGGTAACACTAGTCAAAGGTTGTTAAAGTAAAGGTACAAAAATCCCACACTTGTATATGTTTTTTGAACTTTTTTCCTCTGGACAAAATGATCTTTTAGAACCTTCACTTTGTATGTGACTGGTGGTGATCTGTCTACATTAGTTGGTTGGACTGCAGCAGAAGCACTAGTTCAGATTCAGTTACATCAGTTTGCTCCTCTCTATGGGGTGTTTTAAGAAGGAGCCAAGCTTTAAGCAGTTTGCAAGTGCCAGTTACTGAAAGTTCCCATTTAGAGGAAGCTGTACTTCCTCTTGGAAGTAGGTACAACATCAGCAATAAATAAAAGTGTAATGGAAGACACGTGACATCTGAGTCACTTGAGTTATTCTTTCTAGATAAAATTATCACCTGGTTCTAGGGCAGCTCTGAGGAAAAAATATAACTTGAAGAAATAGGGATTATGTGGCTCTCTGAATTCATGCTTAGCTCTTTTTCATGCTTAAAGTCTATTGGAGTAAATATATTTCATTGGACATGCTCATGCCTTTTTGCCATTATTATTAAACATGGAAATAGATTAGCTCACTACAATTTTTATTTATTTTTATTCTTTTTGAAAACCAGCTGGAGAGTTTTGGCTCTAAGACCCCCCACCCCCTCCCCAGTGTCTTCTTCCCACAGTAGACAAAACCTTATTTTAAAACATAATCATGTCAGAGTTGCTCTTGTGGCTCAGCAGGTTAAGAACCTGATTAGTATCTGTGAGGGTGTAGGTTCTAACCCTGGCCTTGCTCAGTGGGTTAAGGATCTGGCATTACCACAAGCTGTGGTGTAAGTCACAGATGCGACTCAGATCCAGTGTTGCCATAGCTCTGGCATAGGCCAGAGGCTAGGGCCCCAATTTGACCTCTAGCCCGGGAACTTCCATATGCCACAGGTGCAGCCCTAAAAATAAAAGCAAAAAAATAAAACAGAACCATGTCATATCATTCTCCTGCTTCATTCACTTCCATCTCTACCTAGGAGAAAGTCAGAATTTCCTCATATAATCCATAGACCTTTTTTTTGCCCTCTGGCCTCTGACCACTGCCCCAGACCCAGCAGAAGCTGTCTATTTCCTTCTTGCACTTAAGCCTGCTGCTTTGTTTAGATTTGGAAATGCAACACCCCAAATATTAATATAAGCCCTAACCTCTAGTGTGTTCCTCTTTTAACTGTTCATCTGGCAAATTCTTGGTCATCTTTCAGGTCCCAGTCTAAACTGAGGGATTTCAAGTGAAATAAGGTCTTTCTCTCTTAACACCTAGTATTGTTCCTTCACTGTACTCATAATATGTAGTTCTGTATTTGCTTCTGGGATTGTGTAAATCTGTCTGCATTATGAGGGCAGGGACTTTTATCTGTTTTGGCTATGGTATAACAAGAGCCTGGTAACCATGCATGACACTTGATGCATAGTAGGGGCAAACAAATATCTGTTAGATACATGAACCATTGATGGGCAGGACGCCAGTCTCATTAGCAAAGGCAAAAAGTAACAGGAACTTCACCAGACTTGCAGAAGTGAGAATAAAAGCAAAACCCTCAACCCTTTATATTGTATTGAGTGTTTTACTGACATTGTCAGTTTTTTTCTAAACAAAGCCATATTTTCACCATTCAAAAATTGTTCTGGGAAAGATTCTAATGATAATAATAATAACATTGTGAATGGGTGGGAATGGATGTGTTGTTCAGAAGTGTAGGTGTTCTTTATTATAGAGAGTGTCACTTTATAAGCATTGATTCCTCTTTCAGCCTATTGAATAAAGCCAATCTCAAATCATATTATAAAACATTTTTGAAAAGTAGAAGGGAAACTGTCATTCTCTGTCTTTGTAGAATCATTGTATTGTCTTGGTGATTTTCTTTTGTCACGACGACTAGAATTATTAGAGAAGTCTGTAAAGGCATATTATATGAAGAATAAGGAAGAGTGATCCACGCTCGTGTGCTTTAAAAAAAAAGTCTGACACTTTAATTCTGAAGACCCTGAAAATTTTGTAATGTGCACAAAAAGCCATTGTGGGAAGAAGACTTCAACTACAATGAAAAAAATGAGGGCAGTACAGTACTATCTTTATAAATTTGCTAAGTCAAATGCAGTCTTTTTGTTCTATGAAAATTGCTTTCTTTAAATTTGCAGAATAAAATGCCCCATGGTAGTGCTTGTCCATCTTCAAATGTTCTTTAGACACACTTGTCTGTTGTGAAGGGCATTTTCTAAAGGACATTTGAGTACCCCTGGATATCACAGTGGCCTTAGTATATGTTTGACATTTGTGCTCCCACAAACCCTTGCGCTAATTGGTTCTCAATAACTCCTTATTGGTTGCTTTAAATATACTTGTGTTTATAATTGGAGGATGTGTTTAAAATTTACAAATAATTGTTTCCTGCCTCTAACTTGTTCTGTTAGTGTTAACTTTGCATTCAAATCTACTCTTATCATAAAAAAATGATTTTTGAAATATGAGAACCACAGATAACAAAATTATGAACAGTATGTGCCATTTCACCTTCCCTTATAATGTGAACCACCAGCCTAAGCCATTGAGATTTAGTCCAGTAGGCAAAAATAAAGGCTATAGTATAACCAAATTATTATAGTCATTTCCTTAAAAAAAATTAGGCAAATTTTAATACAAAATCTAGATTCATGCAATGGCAGATGTTCATGTAGTTGTCAGTAATTTAATGAAGAAAGTGTTTTTATTTTAGCATATTATAAATAAAATTATATGTCTTCTCTTTTCAGAATGCAAAGAAGCTTTAATTTATTGGTCATAAAAGAATTATAATTTTTAATTTTATAGAATGTAGACATTAACGTTTAAAATCTAAACACCATTTAATAGCGTTAAGTATTTAGTAGGAATTTTTGTAATTGCTTAAATTTCTTCTAATGAATAGTGGTAGACATTAAATTTGTTAGCTCTATATTATATAATATTTATGTTTTAACTTTATATGTTTTTATTTATAAAGGAAGAAAGAAGAAAACTGGGCCACTAACAAGGGGATATACAGCTGCTATTACATTCTTTTTCTAGATTCTAGATTATTTTTTCTTGCTTAGTCTCTTCTATGAATTCCCTAGTGTTAAACTTTGTGACTGCTTCTATCTCTGTTGAAAATTTTGTTTGTTGGATATTGCTGTCCATCATTTAAGATTTTAATGGTTAAGTTAATAGAACCAGGTTAGCTTATTAATTTGCAAGTTGAAAATTTTCTTTTATTGTTCTAATACTTACCCCATAAAAAAATTCTCAAAGCTTGTCTACCAGAATTTTTTTTTTTCCATCTGAGCCAATTCACAGGTTCACTTCCTCAATGATGTACTTCCTTTGAAGTAGTCCTTTATAATTTCTGATATAGAAAGGAAAAGACAGATAGGTCTTGGTTTATACTCTAATTTAAATTACTTTCATGGAATTAAAGCTTGTTGTATTTTAATGTCTGGGAATTTAACAGACTAATAAATGATATGCTTGAGAATTTGAAACAATTCTTTAACAATATCACTTTGCCACTGCCATGCTAATAGTCGCCGATTCATCTAAGCCTGAATATAAAACTCCTAAAACACTATTTAGTAGACATTTATTGATATGGTAAATATATTTGTAATATACAGCTGGGCTCTCTAAATGGAAAATTTAATAGCTTCTCAGTCTGATGAGTATTTAAACAACTAGTAATCTTAGATAAAATGTAAATTCAAAGACTTTTAATGCAGTAAAATTTTATTAATTCCTACACATTTAGAATTTGAGATAATTGAACTAAACTAACATTTACCAAATGCCTATTATTTACCAGGAATTTCTCTAGGCATTGAACACATAAATATGAATAAATTAAGTTTCTAGCCCTTTCCTGCTGAACAGAAAAATATTTATGAAAAAGTTGCTTCACAGAGAATAAATAACATAAATCAGATTATGAGGGAACTGTCTCCATGCCCAAGCTTACTTTTAAACATTATGAGAAATAAATCTTTACAGAAAAATCAATAAATCAGTATGTTAGCAAAAACTAGCACTGCTTAGAGGTATGTTGTTATGTAATTATACTTTTAAGGGTAGCTTAAAAATTTATACTGGATTCTCAAATAGGCAACATTTAGGCGTCATGTTCTGGTTATTGTAGGTACTAGAAGAAAAACACTATTTATAAAAATTTACAGTTCTGTCATACAAATAAGTCTCTTCAGCTAGTCTTTTTGAAGTTTTCATATATTTCCAAGCCTTAGAGATTTATTTGTGATAATTTTGTAAATGTTCTCATTAGTAAGAGTCTTATATGTTGTTACTAAATTTCAATTTGCACTTTATAGAGTTCTGTAAGGATATGGTATTAAATATCCAATGAATTAAGTGTAAGGGCTCAAGGGAACACTGAAGGCTAAAGAGAAATAATGTCAGCTTAGTATCATGAGTTTAATCAAGTATGGGAAATAAATAACAGTCAGTAGTGTGGAGACATTGATAGAGCCAGAATCAGAGGCCAGCCTTTCCTAATGTGAATTTTAAAAACATTAACAGGAGTTCCTGTTGTGGCTCATTAGTAACGAACCCAAGTAGTATCCATGGGGATGCCGGTTTGATCCTTGGCCCTGCTCAGTGGGTTAAAGATCCAGTGTTGCCATGAGCTGCTGTGCAGGGTCGCTGACACAGCTCGAATCCTGCATTGCTGTGGCTGTGGCCTAAGCCAGCAGCTACAGCTCAGATTCAACCCCTAGCCTGGGAACTTCCAAATGCCACATGTGCCCTAAAAAGCAAAAAAAAAAAAAAAAGTTAATATATATACTAGACACAAGAGCATTTAACTAAGTTTGGAAAAAAAGTTTGTTTTTCTTTTTTGATATGGATTTTTATTTTTTTCCGTTATAGCTTGTTTACAGTGTTCTTTCAGTTTTCTACTGTACAGCAAGGTGACCCAGTCACACATACATGTATACATTCTTTTTTTTCACATCATACTCCATCATAAGTGACTAGATATAGTTCCCAGTGCTATACAGCAATATTGATAAGTTTTAAACTAATATTTAGACTTTTGTAATTCATGAGTTTGTAAAATATTTAATATACTCCTGTATTCCTGTGGAAGTGAATATCCATGAGTGGATATCCACTGAATATGTTTAATTAAATTTGTGACATCAGAACCTTTTTTTTTCCATCGAAGAATCAATACAGAGAATTTATCCTATGTTCAAACATTGGAAAACAGCACTGTAGCCCAAACTATAGTCTGATGAAAGAAAATCTCAAGATTTTTCTAGAACTATGAAAACTGAGTAAATGAGCAGCTTTCACAAATAGTTGAATAACTACCAATATTAAATGGTCCTAGAAAATGGCAGGGAAAGAGCTTAATAATTTCCTGGAAGAATATTTAAGCTCCTTTTGGGGACCAGCTAGAACACCAACAATTCCTTCCATTCCTAGAGTTCGTATCACAAGTATTAAATGTCATATGTTCAAATAATCAGATTTCAAGCCAGACCAAATCAAAGATAGCAGTGCTTTTGATAGATACATGGGGAAAGATGATTTGAGTGTTTATGCACATTTTTAAAGGTGTTTTCTTTATTTGTTTGTTTAACTTATTATTAAAAGATAAAAAAAGTCAAGAACTGTTCTTGTAGATCTTAGAGTGAATCTCAATGTATCCTCCTGTCATTGGAGGGCAAATGGACTGCCTTCATCACAGTGTAGTTCATCTTCCTTAGCCACCCTGCTGTAGTTGGAAAATCACATTATGAGCATCTTACAAACAGAAAGGAAAACAGTATATTGTTGGTGAAGGCCTTCATCAGAATTCCTTACATTGCCTCCTGATCTATAGATGTCTGTGCTCCTTTCATGTGTTCTAATCAGGAAAAGCATTTTGGATGAGGCAGAAACCGGTGTACATGGTGGAATAGCCAGTACTATTTTACTGGAAAAAGCGATACTCAGATTTCTGTGCTCTGGAGCCTCAACGATTTGAAAATATAGCATCTTGCAGAAAAAAAAAAAAACAAACTCACCATGAATAATTAGTTTGAAAAAAATGAACAACTTCCTGTTGAACGCTGGATATTGAGATTGGTAGAACACTCCCTGAATTAGGAAAGTGGAAAAGCCATGGGAGACAGTGGGCCATGCCAAGGTTCTTGGAGTGGCAAAAGATTTTACTTCAAATCCATGCGTGCATTGATTTCGTGTTTAAATTTATTTTGAAGTACTTTGGAAAGCCAGTTTCTTTTGAGTTAATATACTACCAAACTCATATACAATAAGAAGTTGATTTTTCAGGGATAGAAGCCAGATTATGAGAACCCTTAGGGAGACATAGTTCAAGCTCCTTATTTTATGTCTGAGCAATCAACGTATCTTAGAAACTGTCTCATCCACAATGTCCTGATAATTAATAGCAGAATCTAGTTCTTCTTTTCAAAGGCTAATTTGTTTTTTCCATTATTGTGCAACCTACCTGGAGAATCAATATATATAAAATTACCTACATAGGGAGAAATGGACTAGGAAAATTTGAATACTGCTTAATAAGTCTTGACAGATGGATCTAAGGAGCTTCATGGAAGATTCTTTTAGACCTTTTAGAACTCAAATGAGAGGAGAGATAAATTTATGAGTTTTCAGTTCTAGAAGAATTGTCCAAATAAAATTTGAGGATGGTAAAATGTATACTTTTTAAAAAAAATCTACCTCTTAATATTTGTGCCATGATTAAGTTTTTGAGCTAAGAAAATTGGAGATATGAGTGCTTTTGATGGACACATGTGGAGAAGAACTGGTTTGGAGTGAATGTTTAAGCATGATTTCTTTCAGTTTTCATAAGCTTTTTGTTATGGAAAATGTCAAAAGTAGAAAGAGTCATAAAGTGAACTTCCATATCCCATTTCTCAGCTTTAAATATTATCAATATTTTTCCAATCTTGTTGCATTTACTATCTCTCAGTTTTTTAAGTATTTTGAAGTACATTCCAGACATTGTGTCCTTTTACTTGTAAATACTTATGTTTTAATAGATAATGACTTTTTTTTAACACAACCCAATACATTATCAAATTAATAAAATAACAATAATTCTTTAATATATTCTGTTAAACCCATGTGCATATCCCTAGAATATCTTATAGGATGTATTATTTAAAATGAAGATCCATTTACCATATTTGTATTTTCAACAATGCAAACCTGTATTATAGTTGTATTGAACTCTAATGGTTATGGTAACTATTTTTATATTTACTTCTTTTCTATATCATTTATTTGTTGAAGAAACCGCATAAATTTAAAATTTTGAAAAAGATTTGTTTAACAAGTACATGTAAATGAGGAAAACCATTTGTGGCTACCATTTATCGGGCGCTCATTCCTTTTTTGGAGTGACCTAAGACTTTACATATATTTTTTCTTTTCAACCCTGTTTAAAAACAAACATTTTGCAGCTCATTAAATTCATCACTCCAGTGCTTAGGAAATTTGACAGAGACACACAGATAATAAGTAGCAGAGGTAGAGTCAGAGCTATTGTCTGTTTAGCTGCAGAACCTATGCTCATTATTGCTGTGTACACTGCCTCCCAAATAACTGCTTGTCATGCTATGTTCATGGTTTTTGCAAACTAGTTACAAAACCTCTATGACACTTTTTCTAGCACACATGAAACTTCAATGCAGATAAATATACATAGTATCTGAAGGGTTCACAGACTCCAGGGATTCATGAGTGCAGTCCCTAGGCTGGCTGGACTCAGGTTATCAATCTAATATCCTTTTAATAATAAGATGTTAATAAATAATCTGAAAGTCTAGATGTCTTTAGTAGAGGTATGTGATATACATCCAGTTTAAGATGAACTCTATATGTCACAATATAAAGATTGATTACAAACTTGTTGTATATATATGTTTTTTCTTTTCTATTCTAAATTTTTGCCTTATCCCTAGAGCAGTACAATGGTGATCAGGACACTATATATACTGGTGTGGACTTAGACCACATCAATATTTAATGACAGTAAATTTTGAGTTTTCTTATCTATAATATAACGAAGATAACAACACTAAGATTCCTTGGCATTCCAACATTCTAGATATTAAAATGATGGAAGTCAGGAGTTCCCGTCGTGGCGCAGCAGAAATGAATCCAACTAGGAAGCATGAGATTGCGGGTTTGATCCCTGGCCTCGTTCAGTGGGTTAAGGATCCGGTGTTGCCATGAGCTGTGGTGTAGGTCGCAGATGCGGCTCAGATCTGGTGTTGCTGTGGCTCTGGAGTAGGCAGGTGGCTACAGCTCCGATTCGACCCCTAGCCTGGAAACCTCCATAGGCTGCGGGTGTGGCCCTAAAAGAGCAAAAGACAAAAAAAAAAAAAAAAAACTAATGGAAGTCAGATTTTATAGATCTTCAACACTTGAGTTTTAAGCTTTCATTAACCTGGATTTTTATGAAAAATCCAAAAGTTTTCCATTTCCTAAATTATTTTTAAGTGTTTATGTTAAATCCTCTTGTTGAATAACATGATAATTGGGCTGTTTAGGTGCTTGGAGGCATCATATGTTTTGCCTTATAGCTGAGGAATGTGCCATTCTTACAAATACATGCCCTGTCCTGCACCATTCTGGTACAACAAATGATTGAGAGAGATTGAGTTATTATAACAGAACCTTGTTATGGGATCAGTGTCTCCTTCTTTGAAAATAAATGACTCAGCCAGACGGCAACATTTATTTTCTCTAAATGAGTAGAGATGTAGCAATAGGAGACCATTATCCTGTGACAATATTCTGTTTCATTGACATTATCTCACAAATGTAATTGGTCCATTACTAAATAGAGGTTTCGTTACTGATCAATTTCACGTGATTTCTAAAACCATTAGGATAATAAATATGCCATCATAGTCATTTCATTGACAGGATGTTCCTTTTTTCTTCATTTACATCTGTTAAAGGAAAAATATAGATTTAGGTTAAACTTCAACACTACAATTTATACCCATTTTGACTACTTTTCCATTAAGAGAAATGGAGTATTGTGGAGAGCAATCATATTTGCATTGAGCTGCTAAAGTGACTACCTTAAAATTTTCATAATTTTTTTTTGTCTGCTACACTAAACCACATCAAATCATAATTGTTCCTAAGCAATTAGTTTGCTACCTCAGTTTAATGACTTTATTTGAAATAAGTTCCAGATCATTTCTAGGCTTTACTGTAAATTCACTAAAGTAACACATCAGTAAAATCAACCCTAACCATTACCAGGGTGTATAATAACAGCATTAGTAACAACCTAAACCTTGAGATGTCTTGTAGCATAAATGTTTCTAAATGCATGGCTTTTCCCCAAATGTTCTCTAAAAAGTCATCTGTAATCTTGTTAAATTAGAACTCTTCCAGTATCTTTCTGACTTTTACAGTTAAGGTTACAGTATTGATTTTATTTTATAGTCCATGGCTTTCAGATGCTTAACACTAATAAGCTTCTATGGCCAAGAGGTTCTCCCCAGAGGCATAGCGAATAACAGCTGCTTACCTATGCCAACATTTAATAAGCATCTAAAATATGCTCCAAATCCTGCATAATTGTTTGGTGTTTTTCCTCCTTTCAAATTAGGTTTTCTGACATTACTCAAGACACTTTGTCATTGTCTGTTAAAATGAAATGGCTTAATGGATAAAAGTATTTTGAAGTGCTTTTAAAGAATAAGTTTTCATTTATTTGTGTTCACTCTTTTAGCATTCCTCTTCATTATTCAAGGCATTTTTTTTAATAATGTCTCAGGAAGGTGTTTGTGAGCTTTGAAGGAGTTTGAGCTTTAACTTGGTATTGGGTGTAGGTGTAGCCTGGAGACTTTTTTAATAGAACTGTGATAAACAGAAACTTGTAGTAACATGCTCCTTGCTGTGCTTGGGTTGGAATATGCAACATGGAGGGATTTAAAAGGATAAATAATATGCTCAAGTGTAGTTAAGATTAAATAACTCAAAGATTAAAGTAATAATTTTCATATATTTAATACAAAGTCTACCATACTTTCTATTTTCTCCTTTGAAAAAGAACTGATTTCCTTAGAAAAAGAATGAGAAATCTAATTGATGATATCTTATCTCCTCTTAATGTAGCTTGCCGATTTTCCAAAGTGTGATAAGCATATATATATATATATATATATATATATATACATGCACACACAGAGAGAGAAAGAGAGAGCGAGACTTTCTTAACGTGGCAGCTAATTATTTTTTGAATCATCTGGCATCATCATCAAATTACTGTAGTGGGATTACGTCCATATGTCTTGTCATAACATTCAGAGCTTTTTGTTAACTTGGAGTGTGTGGGAAGGACTTACATTTGCCACAGAATCCTAAGATTTTACATCTAGAAGAGTCCTTTGAAACAGATATTCAGATATTTCTTTTCACTTATATTCTCAAAAATATATTGTTTTGCCTTTAGCTAACTAAATTGCAAATGTTACATTGAAGTATTTCATTTTACATTTTTGCAACCTCCAATACCTGAGACCAATGTGGCATTTCCTTCTTATAGTGTAATATTTGGCACATATCATTTCCAGTATTGTCAATCCATCATTGGGAACTATTTATAATATTCTGTGGAGCTACAGGCAGTAATTTTTCCCAAAATATGTGCTTTACCATTTTATATTATAGAATTAAAAATTGTTTGTGGAGGATTTGGAAAAACAAACTGTTGAAAAAATTAAGAAAATAGAAATAACCTGTAGTCCTTTCACATAGAGATAACTCATGTTAATATTTGGACATAGCATATGCCAGTCTATTTTACATGTATTTTTTCTTTACACATCTTGCATTTTCTATTTCACGTCAAAATTTTGCATTAAATTGGGCTTATATAATATACGCTATTTATTTTCTTTTTGGTGGCCTTTTATTTATAATATGATAGCACATTATTATTCAGTTTCCATTTTATTGTTTCCATCTCATTCAGGTTCCATCTTATAATGTTATTCAGTTTCCATTTTATAATGACTGTATGATATGCCACCCTTTGGCTATGCTATACATTTTTAAATGTCTTCTTCATTCATGGATGTTTAGGTAGTTTCCAAGTTTTTATATAATAAATATTCAGTGAACATCATTGCATACAACTCTTTATACTTAAATCTGATTATTTTATTCCTATCTAGTTTGATACACTGTCCCCAGTACCTAGCATACTCCCTGGCACCAAGTCACCAAATAGATGCTCAATCAAATTTTGTTAAAGGCATAAATATGTACCCACTGTGGAATTACTGAGTTAAACATTATGTCCATTTCTAAGGTTTTTGGTAAATATTGGCACAGAATCTGAAAAGGTCCTATCAATTTACATTCCCACTAGCAGTGCCTGAGTGTTTTATTTCACTCCACTACTGTATATAAACATATCACATGGCTCTATAAGTGATTTTTGAAGCACGTCCTCTGAAATATATTTAAGGAATAGTGTCTCTGTGATTTTGTGGTTCTACACATGAAAAAACTCTTTTCTGTCATTTATATCCATTTAAACCATTGGGTAGCAAAGTACATCTTTTCTTCCTGGGAGCCAGGATAGCCCCATTTTATTGTGAAGGAAATTGGGAATTGAAGAGGGTCCTTCAGCGAACATGCAAAGCTTTCAAGTAAAGACACCTACATGGTCTCTCTCCTTTCTTTTCCTCAAGGGCACTTACTCCCTCAGGGTATTTCCCCACATCCATCCTTTGTCTGAAGGTGAAACTTATTTTTTTAATTTTTATTTTTTTTCTGTCTTTTTATGGTTATACCCATGGCATATGGAAGCTCCCAGGCTAGCGGTCGAATCAGAACTATAGCCGCCGGCCTACACCACAGGCATAGCAACGCCAGATCCAAGCTGCATCTGCAACCTACACCATAGCTCACCCCAATGCTGGAACCTTAACCCACTAAGCGAGGCCAGGGATCAAACCTGTGTCCTCATGGATGCTAGTCAAATTCGTTTCTGCTGAGCCATGACAGGAACTCCTCCTGTAGGTGAAACTTGTTAAAAGTACGGGTCTGTGTGGTTCTTCACCGGGAAACAGCAGAAATAAGAACATCAGAGCTCTGGGCTGGGATCTTTTGTGCTTGATCATTGCAGTATTTTACATAGCATGTATAGAGTTTATAGATAAACCTCTAAGGTTTCCTCTCCTCAACACGATTTCCCCCAAGGCAGAAACAGGGGAAGAGCAATCTTGGCCCCCTTCAGCGTTCAGTTGGTAGAGTCACCTTCCCTGCGTTCTCCTTGTCCTCTGGGCACAGAGCCCAAGCTGTTTCCTTTTCTCAGGACTGACTGGATTTATGGCCTGAAGTAAAAGTATCAGATTTCTAGCTCTCGAATTCGTCCCATGCAGCAGATTTGGTAGCCTCTCATTTATTATCTCATTTGTTATAAATAGCATTATTATTTTATACAAGTGGGTCATTCCTTTTCCATGTTGTCATCCCGCTTTCACCCCAATGTTCTAATGGAAAGCAGAGCCTCCCCAGTTTAGCTAACGTTCATTTTTCACTCTGCATTTTGTGTTGCTTGACAGGGTTTCAATGGAGTAATGGATTGTTGACTACCTTTGCCTTCTTCCAACGAGTTTGCTCTCCAAAGAGATTTTCTAATATCCCGAGCTTTGGGGTATCTATAAAACTCTTCAGAAATCTATAGAAGTCTAAAACTTGTAAAAAATAAAGAAATCTTGAAAACTATGAGGGGTATTAACTTAGTAAGACTTGTCAACAGACTATAATCTTGTCAAATCCAGTCACTGGAGTTTACCTAAACGTTCTCACATGTACACTTTTCTTCTTTGGTCTCTGTCATGCTCCTACCAAAAGGCCAAAGTTTCATTGCACCCTGAGTTTTTTTTCTGCAAAAAGAGGGTCCTGTAGCATCTGTTCAGCAGCTTGACAATGTGGAAAATAAGGAAGACATTTAAACAATGATGACAGCTTTTTAAGCACCTTGTAATAAAATATACCCCAACATTAGATACTAGAAAGTAAGAGAAGTCAGCAAGTGGTGGCCTGTATCCAGAGTGTTCATTTAGACTTGTTTATGTGTATGGTGTGTAGATCAGAAAGGCAACTCAGAAATATGTAAAAGGATTGGAATTTTAAAAGATTTGGAGGTAATTTGTTTCTTTGTCAACTAGATAGATGTTTTTTTAAGTCATAGGAATGAAGCAGTTAATGTATTTTAATTTAGTGTTATGTTGTGCTGAAAAGAAGCTTCATAGAAATTCAAGAATTCTTGCATGCTCTTACATAGTTGACTTCAAATCATAAATTGTGTTGTATATGGAAGAAGAGTAGGAATTTTTTTTTAAAGAAAAGTATGTGTTTTCTATGAGATAATAGGAATTTGACTTGTAACCTTAATCTACTGAAGCATATTGGAAAAGCTAACATATTGCTCTGCTATATGTGAAAAAGGAGCAGGTGTCCCAGACAGGCAGGTGTTGAGGTGGCTGTTTGAGCTTGCCCTAGATCACTAGTTGACTTCAGTGAAGTTCTACTAACAGGTGGCTAACTGATTGGAGTGCCATGTGACATTTATCCCGGGAGCGACTTGGATGACAGGCTGCTACAGACTGAGGAAGGGGTCTTTGCTTTGATGAAGAAATTGCCAAAACTCATGTCTCATTAGTGTTTCCTAAGGTTCTTTGGAAGTGAACAACAGTTTAATTAAGGGCTGACGTAAACACGTTTCTGCACACTTTCCCTGCAGCATTTTATCACATTAGAATTGATCAAAATTGTTGCCTTGGGCTGACTTGAACAGATATACATCTGGAGCGCCATTTGTGCAGGCTGCCGTAGTCGAGTACATACGCTGGGTTTCACAGCAACGCTCTTCCTTTGTAGATGAAATTACCTTGTTGGGAGATGAGCTGATCTAACTCTTTATTTGCTTAAGCCTCTATGTCTTTGAAGTGATGCTGTGAAATGAATGACACATCAGGGCTTAGGAAGTATGTCTGTCAGAGTGCCCCAAAAAATGATAGTATGGCTAGTAAAAATCATGTGATAACTGGTTTTTTGCAAAAGACTTATTTAAAAGTATGCTTAAGCCTAAATGAAGCCACTTATATAAGTAGCCTGCTTGAGCTTTTCCTTACATGGTAATCTTTTATTCTGTATTTAACTATACAATTGGTTTCTAAACCCATGGCTAATTATCCAATTATAAATCTACATACGGGTGTAGACACTGAAGATGAACACCATCAATCTGAATCTCCTTTAAGAAAAGAAGAATCCTTTCTATAGTTCAGTATTATCACACTTGCAATTATTTAATGAATTTTTATATTTAATTTTTGTCCTCTATGCTGAACTATAAGCATCACCAGGACGGAGAGCAGGTGGTCTTGTTTAACATCTTGAACTTTATGCCTTGCCTTAGTTTCTCACATGTGTTAGAAACTCAGTAACTGCTTTTGTATGCTCTCTTTGTGTTACATTCAGTTCCTCCTGATCTGATGGGATCTCTTTTATGCATCATGCATTTTAAGATAGATTGACTATGGTTATTTTACTCATCCTATACTTCTAGTTGTCATTGAACAAGATAACTTCCTTCACATGCAAGAGATTCTAAAATAAACTGCCTAAACACAGTGTCTGCTCTACCTCTTCCACCTTCTTTTAATCCTATATTTTTAAAAATTCTCTTCCTGAGTAGCATAATCTTCCAGCCTCCACATTTTTTGTGTGTGTGTCCTTGATAAAATCCTCTTCTGTAGGAGGTAAGCCATTAGTCAGCTTGTAAAAAAAAATGCGTATATTTATATGCATACTTAGATATATGATTCCATGGATATAATGAGCACAAAACAATAATGAAACAGCAGCCATCAAGTAATATAAGGCACAGATACAAGATCTTTAAGGAAAGCTAGACTTCCATAGTTCTTTAGGACAGCTTAAAGAGAAAATGAATTAAGTTGTTTCAATGGGTAAAATATTGTTCTATCTATGGAATAAGAGAGCAGAAAGAAATAATTTTAAGGGATTTTCATACCCAAGGAAAGGCACAGAGTTAGAAGCACCTTCCTCCTAGCCTCTTCCTTCTCCAGGAAGCCATAAACAAATTAGTTAAAATTTAAATAAAATATAGTGATAAGGAACAATGTGGTACCATGCCAGATCTTAAAATGAAAAGGTATCATTTGAAAGAGATGATTCCAACTACTGCTTATATGTTGAACTGTGATGAGGTATGCTTAAGAAAGAGAATGGACAGGACATTCTTTTTTTTTTTATGTTTTAAAGAGCTTTGTAGCTCAAGTTTTTAATTTTTTTTTTTTCCCACTGTACAGCAAGGGGGTCAGGTTATCCTTACATGTATACGTTACAATTACATTCCCCCCCCCCCCCGTCTTTCTTCTGTTGCAACATTGAGAACTTTGTCTAGATACTCATGTTGCGACAGGACATTCTTGATTTAACCAGGTACAAATCACCTGGGGCTTGTTGGAGAACAAAGAAGAACAGAGGTTTTGGATAGTTTTCCCTTCTGAAATCAATTCTTAAATATTTGTTTCCTTTTTTTTTTTTTTAAATGCTTTTTAAGGCCACAATTGTGGCATATGGAAGTTCCTAGGCCAGGGGTCTAATCGGAGCTGCAGCTGCCAGCCTACACCACAGCCACAGCAAAGCAGGATCCAAGTGGTGTTTGTGGCCTACACTGAAGCTCATGGCAACCCCAGATCCTTAACCCACTGAGTGAGGCCAAGGATTGAACCCAAAGCTCCGTGGTTCCTAGTTGGGTTTGTTAACCTCTGAGCCATGAAGGGAACTTCCTACTTTCTAAATCAACTTGAAATTTGTCTGATTTCAAGCCTTTACTCTTCTTTTTGCTTCCCTTCATCTGCCACCAGCAGCTTCTGCATCCTGCCCACCACCTAATCCTTTTCATATCATCTTGCTTCTCTCTTCAGCTTCTTTATTTCATGTATTATTTAACTTATGCATTAATGTGTATGTATTATTATTCAATGTATTATCTATTTATATATTATTCAACATTATTATTATTCAACTTACTTTCAACTTAATCTTTTTATGCCTGGTTCTTCCTGCTTGAGGGCCATTAGACTGTGAAAAGCATGACATTTGTTTTTCTCCACAGAAAGGTCACTTAAAACCATCTTTCCTATATATCCATTCCTCAAACATTCTTTTTTTTCTGTAGCAAATGAGAACATTAAAAATAGAAACAATATCATTTTTCAGTTTGGCATGAGGTCTGTTGGACTGCAGACATTCAAAATAAAATTAAAATAAAAACAATGCAAGTTTGATTTGTGCTTAAAATGTAATAGCTAGAAACTCTACCCTTACTTCTCCCAGATAATTGACTTTTTATTTGTGTTCTCTCTTTAGGCTAGAGAGGTTTTTTTCTTTGAAACAGGGTAGGGGGTTCATTTTGCATCCGCCCTTAAGTACTTAGCATAGTGCCTTGTACATCTGTATACCAGGAGATCTTTATTGATTCATGAGCCCAAGATTAATTTCATTTAGAGAGAAAATGAAGGCAGTTAAGCCTACTTTCAAATACTGTCATTCTTTATCTGTTTCTAAAAAAATTATCTCAATATGGACAGTGGACCTTCCCATTCTTATTTTTACTTATTTTAAGTTAATTTTGTTTAAGGGAAAGACAGTTTGTGGTCCCTTTTACGATTTGAAGAGTAAATTTTGTTTTGTTTCTGCTTTGCTGGCCTCTGTAATTCCTCTGTGTGTTTTGAACATGAAGGTACCATTATTATTTAGTGTAGGCTTAAAGAGCACTAGAAAAATTAATGGACCTATAATAATAACCCAGTAAAGCCAAGTGTATCATTTTGACTAAGAAATTGCAAAGGCTTCATTTCTCAAAAATTACATAATCACTTATATTGTTGAACTTCTCTATACAAACACCCTTGATTTATGTGGCCTTCATGAAAAGAGACTCATGTGAATTCGCCTGGGTTTAATGAAAATTCTGAAATAGTTGTAGTAGTTGCAATAGCCTTGGTTGATCTTTTCCAGAAATGACATAACTAGAATGATACTCATGCTGCTTTCCAAACTCTGGTCATATTCAATTGTTTTTAAATGACACACAGTATACATGCTTTATTACTTATAATGTGGAGTCTTTAGGAACTGATTTGCCCAAGTTAATTTTATTTGAAATTTATATTTAAGTACAGGTAAAGCCTAAGAGTGTCAGTAGAAACTTACCAGTTTCTTTTTCTAAGAGTTAATTTTAAATTAAAAATTTGGAATGGAAACTTACTACATCATCTATAAAATGTGGGATGGAATAGAGGTTCTCTCCTTCTCTAACAATGTATATATCTATGGTTAAATTACAGCAGGTCAAAAACCTATATTTATAGGATTACCTTTAAAAATCACATAGCTCTTCAGTGAAATCAAGTATTATTTTTGGCATTTTCAAGGTGCCTTAGCTTCAATGAACCTTCTTTGTCTATTTTTAAATGGTTTTTAAATGTTCTCTTTTTTGGTAGCAGCATTAATAGCTGTGGTTTCATTAATAATTTCTTTGTTTTCTTTTTGAGAAAGATATAAGGAGATGGTTCACTGACTCATCAACATCCTGATAGGTTAGTGACAGCCATTTAGTCATAAATTGTAGCTTATGGCTACAAATACACCTTTCTTTTTTCATACACTATGATGTTTACTGTCATTACAGTAACACGTCCATTCTTTACATGCCAGTATGCTGCAAACATGTATTTAATTTTATTACATACCTTTTCCAGAGCTTAGGTAATTTTTAAAATGGTGCAACAGTCATAACTAGTTTCTTGTATTAATAGCACCATGAAGTCTTTTTCTCATGTCATAAAGTTATTAATTAAAAATGCAAGTTGTGGAGTTCCTGCTACAGTGCAGTGGGATCTGCGGTGTCTCTGCAGCACCAGAACACAGGTTTGATCCACATGGTTGCTTAACCCAGCACCATGGGTTAAGGATCCTGCATTGCTGCAGCTGTGGCACAGGTCACAACTGTGGCTTGGATCTGATCCCTAGCCTGGGAACTCCACATGCTGTGGGGTAGCAAAAAAAGGAAAAAAAAATGCAAGTTCTATATATATTTATGTGTGATAAAGTTTTAGATTTTTTTCTTTTAATACAATGTTCATCTTTTTTAGAGATATGAACCAAAATATTTATAGGTGACATTATATAATGTCTAGGATTTGCTTCAACGTAGTTCAGAGAGAGGGAGTATAGGTGGAGTAAAGATGAAGTAATTGAATAATTAAAGAAGCCGGATGATGAGTACCTGAGAAGAATCTATTACTATTCTGTCTACGTCTGTCTATATTTAAAATTTTTTATAATGGGACTATAAACATCATTGCTCACATGATTTTGAAACTTTGACTACACATATATAGACCTCTATAAAAATAAACATAACTCAGGTGTTGAAAAAGGGCATATCTCTCCTTATCAACTGGAGTTTCTTTCTGAATTTCCAGTGCCAACTCACTGCATGGTATAGTCACCTGGTCACCCCATGATGACTTTCTACATCAGTTACTAATTAAAGCGGGCTAATTCTGTTGATGTATCTATTATTACATTAGCTCTATCTACACTCTTAGGTAAAGTACCATGATCTGTCTTTTAGCAGTATTAAATATTTGTGGAATGAGTGAATGAATGAAGCCCTAAATAGTTCTCCTATCATAGCACTTTTTATACTGTTTTATAAAAACTTGTCTGTGTCCACTCTCTAGATTTCAAGGTTGTTATAGGGTCTGAAGCCAAATCAAGTTGACACTGTGTCCTCAGCAACTAGCGCAGAGTCTGGCATAAAGGAGACCTTCAGTCAAATCTAGGGAATGAATCACTAATTAATTTATCTTCTTCAGTAGTATCCAGGATGACTGGCTTTATTTTGACTAATTCATCCTCCATGTAGTTTCTGGAGGGATTGCTCTACACTGCAAATAGGATTATATTTCGCCCATCAATAGTGTTTTCTTATCAGGGTAAACATTCAGACATTTATACATCAAGTCTATGACCCTTCATTGTGTGGGTCCTGCCAACTGTTCATTCCCTCCTTCATCTTTGAACTTCACCACTGCAAAGACTACTTGTACTACTTACACATTTTATGCCCCCCTTCCTCAGAACACTTCCTACTTCTGGGAATGTCATGCCCATCCACCATTTAAACATGGTGCCGGGAGTTCCCATTTGTGGCTCAGCGGTAATGAACCCAACTAGTATCTATGAGGACGCATGTTCGATCACTTGCCTTGCTCAGTGGGTTAAGGATCCAGCATTGCTGTGAGCTGTGTTGTAGGTCTCAGACGAGTCTTGGATCCCGTGATGCTGTGACTGTGGCATAAGTAGGCAGCTGCATCTCCAGTTGTGGCCCTCACCTGGGAACTTCCATATGCTGCAGGTGCAGACCTAAAAAGCAAAAAAAAAAAAAGAAGTAAACATGGCACCCCTCGGGGCACCGTCCTTAACCTAGGGAAGCCCCTGTGCAGTGAGGCTGAAGAAGTAGCAGCAAACACTGCAATACCTCTGCTTGCAACACACTTCCTCCTTCTTGACTGTTGACAGTCATCTTCTCTTTATCATTTTTTCTCTTCCCCGACAGTGAATATCCCTACAGCAGCAATTACTTTTTACTTTTCATAACATCCTTCCTTTGCCTGCCAAATAGAAGAAACTAGTAAATATTTGAAGAATGTGCAAATTAAGGCAGGTATTTTTTGCGAAACTAGTAATGAGTTTTCCATAAAAGATGTGAAATCAGTGATAGACTTACCAGTATCCTCAAAGGTTGTTTCTCACATGTACACCAGGCTCTCCCTCTGTTTTTTCACAGCATAGTCAGAGGATCTAGAGACAAACCCCTGAATTGTTTAACCCTAAGAATGTCATGCTGAGGTAAAAAAGACCTTGATGTGAACCAAGGGACCAAGGGACCAAGGGAAATGTGAGGCTCAGTTGTTCATAAGTTCAAGATTTATTTAGTGGTAGGAACAATTCTGATGATACTTTTAATGAAGCCTTGGGTTAGTAGCTTCAGTGGAAATTGTTTCCGACAGATATTCCAAAGCTCCAGCAGAGCTGGGTCTCTGACCCTTGGTATATATTTTGTACAAGAGCCAATAATACCAAAATAAAAAAATGTTGGAAAACAAGATCTCTTACTATGTCAGTGTAGCTTAAGAAAGTCATAAAGCTTGGGTTTTCTGCTCTTCCTTTGCAGATATGTCTTCTCCGACTACTATGAAGAAGCCTGAAAAGCCATTGTTCAGCTCTACATCTCCGCAAGATTCTTCCCCAAGATTGAGCACTTTCCCCCAGCACCACCATCCCGGAATACCTGGAGTTGCACACAGTGGTGAGGAATTTCAAGCATAGAGAAGTCCCCCTCTTGTTTGCCAAGTCCATACCCTCAGGGATGGAGCAAGACTTTATAATTATAGCTAGTGTAACCTCATATTCATCACCAAAAGATGGAGAGTCATAATCTGATCAAAACATTGTTTTATCAATATATGAGAAAAGAGTCTTAAAACTACACACTTAAATAGCATCTACGGGAGTCTGTCATGGCGCAGTGGTTAACGAATCTGACTAGGATCCATAAGATTGCAGGTTCGATCCCTGGCCTTGCTCAGTGGGTTAAGGATCTGGCATTGCTGTGCGATGTGGTGTAGGTTGCAGACGCAGCTCGGATCCCACGTTGCTGTGGCTCTGGTGTAGGCCGGTGTCTGATTAGATCCCTAGCCTGGGAATCTCCATAAGCTGCAGGAGCGGCCCTAAGGGAAAAAACAGGCAAAAAGACAAAATAAATAAATAAATAAATAGCTAGCATCTATGTATGTATTTTTAAATTGCCTATGTTGGAAAAATTGCAGTCACCAGAAGTAAGAAAATAACGTAGTTCTCTTTGCTGTAGTTTCGGGATTCTATATATGTCACCAAGAGAAAGATAGAGTTTCAAGTATATTGCTGAGGTTACAGTGCTTCTAGAGGCATTACGACATATAAATACTATTTACATAGGTGTTATTTTCTATACAAAAATCAATATTTTAACTACCTATTTGGGAGCAAAATTTATTAGAAAAATAAAAGAGATACTGTTCTTTGACAGTTGTCTTATATCCTGAAACCCTTCTTGGAGTTCCCATTATGGCCCAATGGCATCAACTGTGTCTCTGCAAGACTAGGACACAGGTTTGATCTCAGGGCTGACACAGTGGGTTAAAAATTCAGCATTGCTACAGCTGCAATGTAGGTCACAGCGGCAGCTCGGATCTGATCCCTAGCCCGGGAATTCCATATGCCACAGGGCATCCAAAAAAGAAAAACAAAGCCAAACAAAACATAAATCCTTCCTGTGGGCTGGTACACTTGATATTATGTCTAATACCATAATTTAAATAGGAAAATGAATTTAGTATTTCACATTTGTACTTTACAGAACAATTAATATTAAATCCTCTTTCAAAATTAAAAATGAGATATAATTCATAAGCAGTACTGCATCCTTTCCATCTGTTACTTTCAAACCCTAGAGAGGAGTAGAGAAAGTTTTATATGTAAAAGATAATATGTTTATAGTGATACTCTTATTCTTTTCAATTTATGGTGATGCAATTCCTTATTTGTCAAAAAAACTGAATCTAGTTTTTTAATCTTTATTCAAAGGATATATATAACATCATTTATAATGAAGTTCTTAGCTTTGGTCTATAAATTTATTTTGCTGTGTATTGTCACTATACTTAAAAATACATGGCCTTCAGTGTTATCATTAAGACATTTATAAAATTCAGAGAAGAATATATAAATCACATAATATAAAATTTTTTATATTTATTTTTGTACTGCTAAGAAAGGCGGAAAAAATCAGTAACTGTTTTATACACTTATAACAGTGAGTATCTGAACAAAATTAATTTAGAAGTCAAATGATTCATTTATCTTTACACCTAGTTAAAATTCTCGTATATCTAACATTTGGAAAAAATTTAAGATATTTTTATATAACGAACCATGAGAGATACAGATAAGCCTTCAACCTTTGTCCTTTACCATATATTTGTTAAATATATAATATAGTAGGGCCTGTGTCAAATACATTGTCATGAGAAATAGCTTCTGTCTTCAAAGAGTTCATGGTACAGTGGTGAGACAGAGGGACCACATCTTCAGCCTGGCAGCAAATATGATCAGGATTAGATTCTTGGATGAGGATTAGATACCTGAAAGAGGTGTGTTCTCAACTAAAAGTTTAAACGGTGGGGTTACCACAGGAAGGAACTAGCCGGAGGGGTGGGTAATTTCAGTGAATAGCTTGTCTCTGTCAATGTGGTAGAGGTCACTGCACCCAGTGCCAAATACTGAAGGATCCACAAATATTGAAATGTAGTCTGAATAGAAGAGTGGCCAGAGGTGAGGCCAAAGCACTTGAAGACTGTACAAATGTGGGAAGTTGTTGGTACTTTATTTTTGAAGCGGTGGGGAGCCATTGAAAGATTTTTAGCAGAGCAGCTCCCTGATTAAAACGGTATTTTTAAAAAGTTATTCATATGAGATTGCAGATTGCATAGTATGTATTAGAGGGATCAAGACTGGAGGAAAGAAGACAATTAGGAAGGCTATGCAATAATATAGGCAAGGAATATATATACACACATGTACCTATGTATGTATGCATTCTTCCATAATGAAGGGAAACTTTTTTGCCTTGGATTTTGCTTTTCATTTTCTTTAAAGGACTAGAATGACTTTTTTTGACAAAGTAGCCATTTTTATTTTCATTGGAAATCCTGCATTCTGCCTTATTTGTATCAGGCTAGCCTGTGCTTATGTGAACACAGGACTTGAGAGCCCAGAGATTTGTACTCTGATTTGATAGGTGCCATTTCAAATCAAAAGAGACTTCCTCTGCAACTACTGATACCAAATGATCTCAAAGCCCAGAGGACCCAAGAGGAAGCTATGTTTATATCCTTCAAGGGTTTGTATACACATATGAGGAAAGACCATGGTTAAAGTGAACTAAGATTAAGAGCACTTAGATACTAAATCGAAAGATGTGCAATTTAATTCAGGCATTTGCATTTTCTTAAATTATACTTTCAGATGTATATCCTTCTTGAATAAAGTAGCAATATTTCAACAAGGAGTTTTAAGAAATATGTAATTGTTCTCTGAAATGCATCCCTTTGATGGAAGGAAGATGCTCACACTTGAGTGTGTGGAAGGATTACCTGGATCACTTGTTTAAAATGCACTTTTTGGTGCTGTGTAGCACTGGGAACTATATCTAATCACTTATGATGGAGCATGATAATGTGAGAAAAAGGAAATGTATATGTGTATGTGTGACTGGGTCACCTAGCTGTACAGTAGAAAATTGACAGCACACTGTAAACCAGCTATAATGGAAAAAAAATAAAAATCATTAACAAAAATAAAAATAAAATGCACTTTCTGGTGCCTCACCCCTGGAGATCCTCATCCAGTAGGTGTGTGGTTAGGCCCAGGAATCTGTACTGTAGCAACAATCCAGAGGATATTGAGATCCCTGGATATTCAGGGAGCGAAGTTGTGACCATAAAACTGAATGGATGATTCTTCTATGATACGCATTTTTAATTTCTTGTATCTTGTGAAAAAGCTTTCTTTGGAAAAGATAAGCAATATTCCTTAAAAGTTTTTTTTTTTTTTTTGGCACATAATTACAAAGTTGGATATAAGTCATTCCAGATGATTTTCATTTCTGGGTCATGGAAAGAATTTATTTTTCATATTGTTTGCTAAGTTGTCTCATAAAACACTAAACATTTATCATATGTAATTTCCTATGATTCAGATCAAAACAGTAACTAGAAACAGACATTTAATCTTCACTTCTATATATACTGGTTGGAACTTTTAAATTGTAGTTATGTAAAGTACAAATTCAACATTGGGGGATAACGATTGTACACTTAATTATATTCTTTCCCTATTTTTTAAATTAAGAATTATATTTCAAAAAATAAGTAATAAATAATGATCATACTAATGTGAAAAATTATAGTATAATTAAACATTGTTCACATTATAAGTTTTGTCTATTATTTCCCTGTATAAAACATGTCATTTAGGAGTAAATTAGCATGCCTATCTATATGAAAGTTTAAATGTGTATTTCTGTGGGTTTTATTCTTGGTCTTATCTCAATAATATTTTTTAAGTTACATGTAGAAACAGAGTAGGAAGAAAATAGAACTATTTTGGTCTTAAAAGGGACCTTTTCATTAAAAAAAAATTTCCCAGATTATTGTTTAAATATTCATAAGCCTTTATATAATAACAGGTAATTATTCAGGACATTATTGTTTACTCATGATTGGCTTCCCTTCTAAATAACCACCAACTAGGATATATAGGGAAAATAACTATTTAAAATTGGGTTACACTTTTGTTTTGAATTTTGGGAGAAAATTCATGGATCCCCTGCCCTCTAATTAATGCTGTGATTTGGTCTGGACTTCTGAGACAAAGACTTTTTAATCAAAGAATGTATTCTGATGGGAAATACCTTTGCTTAAACATTTTATGAAGCATTGGCTTAACCCATAAAAGAGAAACTTTTTTTTTTAACCATTCATGGATTTAGAAAGCAAGATTGTTAGCTCCCTGGACTGGAGGTAATGTCAGTGTGTGCTTAGCTGTCCCGGCATTGAGAAGAAGAGTAAAAGACTAACTTATTTGAAGAGAATTCAGTTAAATTGGAGGGAAAAAAGGAAGTGGCCGTCGGTATTATAATTTCACAGGATTCTTTAGGTTCAGAATGGAGAAGTAAGAAAAACAGCTGACGAGTCAACCTTTCCTTTTCTGTTTTCTGCAGTCATCTCAACTCGAACTCCACCTCCACCCTCACCGTTGCCATTTCCAACACAAGCTATTCTTCCTCCAGCCCCATCAAGCTACTTTTCTCATCCAACAATCAGATATCCTCCCCACCTGAATCCTCAGGATACTCTGAAGAACTATGTACCTTCTTATGACCCATCCAGTCCGCAAACCAGCCAGGTAAAAATGAGAGAGAACATGTGATTAGAGCCTAAGGGAGATGGCACAGACTAACAGTAAGCCATGAAGCTTACTCAGATGCTGTGTCTGGCAGAACATCCAGCTTTTGAAATTCATCTTCAGGAAGTTTCTTGGTGACTCAATAAGTTTTTATTGAAAGGTGGCTGACTGACAGGTAGGAATTGTGTTGCCCCAAAGGGGCACATTTGTGCAGATGTTATTGGTTTTATGCTTTTGGGTTTCCATTGATTGAAGAGAAGGTTGATGCAGAAAGTACACTGACAAAAAAAAACGTTCTGGGCTGGAGATCACACCTCTGAAATACCTGGTCTGACACAGAGACGTAGTGCTTATTTCAGGCAGGGGCAAAGTATGAGCTAAAATAAACACACACAAAAGAACTTAGAGTTGTATTTATAGACTAACTATTAGGTATTAAAATAAGCTTTGGTAATGTAAACGTTTTCAGTGTTTGATGACTACTCGAATATTCTTTGCTCAGACATGACTGCATTTCATAATGAGTGACATTACCAGAAGTGTCTTTTTTTGTTTTCTTTTTTTGTAAACACTATGCAGTGGTTTTAAGGATTCTTTGTATAAGTGAGATGACTCACATGCCTTTTGCACTCCCTAAATATGTGGTTTCTCTACTGGAGATATCACTTCATGGGGATTTGATGTAAGAGGATTTTCCACAATCAAGTAGGCAGTCTGTGCCAAAGCTGAGTATATCAATAAACATATTAGTGAAAATCTGTAATGTAATTTCGATCTTATGGTCTGGTATTTGGCTCTGCTACTTTACCTCCAAGCCTCTTGTCCACTTCTTATCATGATTTTTAATGCTCTGAGGGATTTTCATAAGTTTTCAGTCATTAATGCTGTTCAGTTACTAAAATGCCAGTAAATAGTATGTGCATATTAATTTAGAATTAACAAAGAAAGATCTGGAAAAAATCCCTTTGGTCTTAATTTAATTGTTAAAATGGAGCAAAATGGTCCCTCCTGAAAAAAACTTTTTGAATAACAACATATCCAGTACTATTTGGGTTACTTAAAATTAGGTTACCTGTACTTTAACCTCATTGACTAGTAATACTAAACTAAATATACCATCCTTGAATACAAAATTAACCTCTTTGTATTTTAGGAGAAAATGTTCAAATGGTATAGCACTTTTAATGATTGTAATAATAATTACTAAATAAAACAGTGGGATCTTAGTATATCAGTTTAGAAATAAAATTTGTTGTCAGAGCATGGATTCAGAAGTCTCATTCCATAGAGCATTTTGCTAGACTCAGCTGGGAACAGTACACACAAGGTCTGATTTTAATTTGTGTAGAATTTCCATGAATAACAAAGTCTAATTAAGACATCCATTAAAAGTCCTTAACGTTAATTCAGTGTGGAAAATCTTAGAGTTCCATTGGATTCTTTTTTTTTTTAAACTGATGTCTTAATTAGGCACTGTTAGGGGAAAAATTATGCAAATTAAAATCAGGCCCTTAGTGTTCTGCATTTCTTTAATTATTCAGTGCTTGTTTTACGTATATTTCAATTTCTTTATAAGTTAAGAGGGCATATTAGGTGATAATCTGCCTATATTGTTCTCAGTTTTTTTTTCATATTTTCAAGGTAAAGATCTAGCTTCTGAGAAGCATCTTACTCTCATCTCAATTAAAAAAAAAATTCCCTTTCAGGATTTTGTATAATAGGAGCAATGTACTAAGTAGGATAATCCTTTCCTAATGCTGTTCATCTTCAGATAAGATGTCTCTCTTTTCATATCTATAATATGAAAGTTCATCTATTAATGTCATTGAAAGAGAAGCTTTATAGTGTAGTTTCATCTATTTGAACTGATAGAAAATTGAAAAGAAATAACTCTGCTATTCTTCTGACCCTGAGTTTCAGAAAAGTTGTCTATGTTGGCCTGGGAATTCTTTCTGTGTCACTTTTGCTTTTTTAAAATGAGGGAAAAATCTGCAGGTTTATGTCGATTCAATTCCAGTAGACAAAGCTTGCAGAATGGGGAAGGTAATATATTATTTTCTTGACAATAATGTATTTCTTCTGTTCCATGCTCCCAGGTAGGTCCTGCCAAATTGTTTTGGTGAAGGTGATATATAGAAAGGCTTTTTGCTACCGAATGTACTACCAATCATAAAACAAGATCACTCGTCTTGCTTGGGGGAGATAATACAAAGTAGTCTTTTGCAGCGGTCAGATAACCAGGAGCTGATAGTCTGCTTTGGAAACCAGTGGCATTTTCCCCTTGAAAAAAATGGGTCTTTACTGTAAATTGCAGAATTGTTTTTGCAGGACCACTATATCTGCTTTGATTTTTAATTCCAACTCAAAAACCAGTTAATTTGCACTTCAAAATAAGACTCTTGGCATTCACTATTTTAGCTGTAAAAATGGGGGAAAATGGGTACTTGTTCATCTGTAGTGTCCTCCAGCACTGCCCTGATTTTGATTGTTAAGTTGAGCAACTGAGATGCCTTGTCCTCCCCACAGCAATTTGGAGATTAATTGCATTTCTGCTGCACCGATTAGAGTGAGTCAGTCATGCTATTTAATGGAATATTTTAAATAAAATTAGTCTAAAGATATGACTCTCTCTTCAGTTTCCATACTGGGAAAAACCTGGTCAATTTTTCCGACTTAAAGTTAAATACTTAATTTACTCATGATGAATAGTCAGGATATTCAAAAGTCCATTTTTATAAAATAAATAATGTGGCCTCTGAGGAAGCCAACCAAGCCTTAGTTCATGTCTCTAGATTCTAATAGTTACATCTTATTAACCGTTCATCTTTTTCTTTAAGGAAATGTCTACTTGTAATTTATGTGTAGGCATTTGGATAAATATTCTGCTTTATTACTGACTTTTCTTTAAAAACAGTGCAGTGCAGATGATAAAGATTAAATATTTTGGGAGAGTACCCTCATAGGAAATTGTTAGATACATTATGTAGCGGAGAAACCAACATCAGTATAACTAAAAATTAGCATTTTCTGTCTAGAAAGATACATTCCAGTATTTCTTCAAATCCTTAACCCTGAGGATTTTATCTCCTACTATGGACACTATTTACTATTTTTTACCTGGGGCTAAAACTCAGATAATGGTAACGTTTCTATCATTGCCCAGGGGATTTTCTTAGTTAATTCCCACAAATGTCAACAATCAATGTTCTGTGCAACTTTCTATGCCCAGCAATGGAGAGTAGCTCAGGTAACAAGAGTGTATTTGATTGTCCTCTACTTCACTTCAGCACATGTTAATTTACTTTGGAAATCTTTTATTTATAGGTATAAGTTCACATCTAGGTCAGCTTTTTATATCATTGTGGGGACCCTGACATTTTAAATGTTTTAAATACTTTTCTTAGTTCTTGTCATGGCTCAGCGGGTTAAGAACCTGACATAGTGTCCATGAGGATGTGAGTTTGATCCCTGGCCTCGCTCAGTGGGTTGAGGATCTGGTGTTGCCATGAGCTGCCGTGTAGGTTGCAGATGTGGCTCAGATCCCTCATTCCTATGGCTGTGGTGTAGGCCAGAAGCTGCAGCTTAGATTTGACCCTTAGTCTGGGAACTTCCATATGCCACAGGTGCAGCCCTAAAAAGAAAATTTTAAATAAATAAATAAGCAAATAAATAAATACCATTCTACCTGCTTATATTAGTAAATCATCGTAAGTTGAGTGGAGACCCTAGAATCTAAATTACCCAATGTGTGTGTGTTTGTGTACGTGTGTGTGTGTGAGCGAGGGTTAGGATTTTTGTATGCAGAAGAATGGGCCTTGACTGTAATTGACTGAACTTGTTGAGTTTAATGCGTTTGGTCTCCTAGACATTCTTGTCTTCTTTGTCTCAGTGATATCATTCTTAGGGTAAAAATTGTATTCTGAAAGGCAAAATTGACTCACTGTAGAAATGAAGAGCAGAAGGAAAGGAAGCACCAGTTCTAATTCTCACTAGCCCAGTAAGGACTGCCATTTTGGCCTGGGGCTTAGCATTTAAGTTTTCCCTTGGATTTTCTGTCCTGCTAAATGGAAGGATCTTTACCTGGTTCTCAGAATGTTGGAAAGACACTAAACCTATGTAAAGTGCTTCGAAGTTGAAGACTCTCTTTTAAATGCTGCTCTCATTACTCCAACTCTTGATCAGCCTCTTTGACTCAGATTTGAGAAGGGTGATGTGGCGGTTACCCATAGCGTGCAGGGTCCACTCAGATGAGTGTGCTGAGTGGAGTTGATGGGCGAGATGACTGCCTTTTGGATTGTTTCACCCGGCATTCTGTTTTTGTTTTGTAGCCTAACAGCAGTGGTCAAGTGGTAGGGAAAGTGCCTGGCCATTTCACTCCTGTCTTGGCACCCTCTCCCCATCCCAGTGCAGTGCGACCTGTGACTCTGACCATGACAGATACTAAACCCATCACTACATCCACTGAAGGTGAGGCAGCTTCACCTACAGCAACCAGTAAGTATTTCTGTAGGAAATGAGAAATGTCCATCAGAGGCACCACTGGATATCAGATCCAAGGTGGAAAACACGGCAACTTTTCCAGCAACTCGACCAGATGGAGATTTCTCATTTATGTGGAACTAGCAGGCATGAATGTCGCCTGTCTCTCTCATGCTCTCTCTTATCAAATTTCAATCCATGAATCATATTTGAAAAGGGAGAAGCTTATTTGTTGGAGTAAATAGCTGTAACAGAAATAGCAAGTCATGCCTGCTTGTTCAAGGTATACATCGAAATGCACTAAATATCATAACAGTGTGCAAGGTTTTTATATCACCCAGAGAGAGATTAGATAATTGTTAGTTATTGGAGCATTCCTATAGAAATCAAGCCCCTTCACAAGGCAGACTGAATCAGTACCTCTGTAAGATAATTGCATGTTTACATCACTGTAGGTTATGTCACTGTGAGACAGTCACACAATGTTGGGTGGAGAAAACATTTCAAAGCTTAGTATTAGGCACATGTAAGCTACCTGCACTTTTATTGTCTGCAATTTAAATTTTTCTTTTTTTTTTAGCCTATGATGGTGCATCAGCATTTCATCATGGCCGTGCCATTTTAGGTGTCAGAGATTTAGCCAGTGAATTTACATAGCACATACCTATAACCCAAATCATTCCTTTGCTTCCTTGTATAGAATACTCATAAGTACATGAGGAATTATTGCACAGTTTTTCAACTGGCATCATCCAAACTGCCAAACTGCTGGCTTCCTAGAAGTGGAGCTGGTGTGCAAGATTGGTAAAGTGGAAGAGATAAAGTTCCAGTCCGGAGGATTTATCCTACTTCTTGTCAGTTGTAGTTGTATCTTAAAGCCAGAGCTTCTGTTTTCTCTTCTAGAGCAAGAAAATCCCCACGCTCTAGAAATTCCAGTGTGAAATTACAGAGGCACCACTGGCTCTTTATTTCTTGGCCATTGGAAAAACGCTCTTTTTGTGTGTGTGTGTGGCCTCTGAAAGACTAGGAAGAAACCTTACAAGATAAATGGACCATACTTTGAGTGTACAGTGAATTACGCATTTCTTTCTCAAAATCCATGAAGCCCTGCAGACATATACAGTCATATAAGCTTGCAGTTCCCATCAGTCATCATTAATGCTTAGGAACTGGTTGGTTGATAGAGGATCCTATACTAGCGAACCCTCCCCTGGATGCACCAGTGAGTGAGATTCAGTCAAAGAAGACAAATAATCCTTTTGTGCTGCAGGTTAACGATGAATGTTATAGTTACTAAAATACCGCATTCACATTTTAAAAGTGATGTCTTGGCATCTTTGAGTAAACAAAGTCAGCAATGTAAATAAAAGCAAATAGAAAAGTTTTTTTTTTTTTTTTTTTTGAGTAATCAAAAGTTCCAGAAACTTCTGGTACCTACTCTTAGAGTGACATTAATAGATGAGATTCAAGGGAAGATTAGACCGAAACGATCGCAGTTCACTTATGGGAGTACTGTCAGCCTGTTTGTTAATGAATTGTTCTTATACTCACATACAGGTTGATCAAAAGGGGATCTGATTTGACTTATAAAATCATAAAATATTCAAAAGGAATATCTTGGTTGTATAAAGATGGCTGCATCAGTCCATTTTCCACTCCTGCATAAAAGCAATAGAGTGAGTCGTTTTTCTTTCCTATAAACCAAGTTGTAGCTGCAGCTCCCTAAGGGCACCACTGATAATGAGAAATTTGTCATTGAATTGATAAGTCAGTAAAATTAAAGAAAACACAGAAGCCAAGGAAACCTCTTTCTCATGGTTGAAAAGAAAGAATAGCATGGACTTGGTGCCCAAGCTGCAAGGGTGAGGCTCTTCGGTGCTCTGTGTAGAATCCCAGTCATCTGGAGATTGACCATGGGCCCCTGACTGCATATGGCTGCCCTTTTTATTTGGAAATCATTAAAAGATGAATTGTGAGCATCTTCACTATTTTAAAAAGTTGATCTAAAAAAAGCTGGATCAGATGAACATGGCAGAATTAATATATTGGTTCTAAAAAAAAAGCCTTTAAAAATTAATACCTAGATTCCTCATTGATCTGATGGTTTTAAACCAAATGTTTTGGCTGTGTTTAGACCTATAACTGTAACATAAATGGTGAAAATTTAGTTTTTCTTTTTATTCCAACTGGAAAACTTACTCTGCACTGAAAAGTACCTGTTCAAAAAGTACTTGCCAGGTGAGACCATAATAACTGAAGGAGTATTCACTTTATGGATTTACTACCTGGCGGCCAAGTATTTAAAAACTGCCGTCAACTCCCTCCCTGGACTAGGCACCAAAAAATTCACTTTTTTATGGAAAAGAAAGAATTTTTTTCAGAAACATTTCAATCAAACTTGTTCATTTTCACATCAAATAGAACACTGAGCTAATTTATTCTATATGGTATAATGGCCTTCTCCTTAATGTTAATAGTATTAGGTTTTCTTTTTAGTAAGATTTTTCAGTCAGACATTTTTCATCTGTATCATCAAGCACACTTGCCTAAATCCCATCATTAAAAACTTTCCCTTTTTCCTGACAGACTTTCAGTCTGCTTTTACATTTAGAATCACACACCACCTTTGATCATTCCATTATTAGACAACTAATATCTGGTAAAAAGGTACATCTAGTAAAAAAGACCCTTCTATCTGGCCAGTCCTTGGTATTCCTTCAAGGCTATATAACCTGGCAGATGTGAGATGCCCACACCAAAGGATGGGAGTTGGTTCACTGGATAGATTTTTGGGGGAAGAGGGGATAAAATAGTTGACTTGAGGTCATCTATCATCATTTCTTTTAGATCAGCTGGTACTCACTCAGACAAAAGAAAAAGACCTTTTTTTTTTTTTGGTTGCAAGTCCCACTTCTCTGGGTTTCTTTTACATGGACAGGGTATTCATTCTGATAGTTCACAATTTTTATCTTTGTTTTTGTTCTTCCTTAATCAGCCTACACAGCCTCAGGCACATCTCAAGCCAATCGATATGTGGGACTAAGTCCAAGAGACCCATCCTTCCTACATCAGCAACAGGTGGGCACGTTTCCCCCAGGTGTGACGGTGTAGACACGCTTTTGCATTGGTGCTTTTCTCCGTGCTGCCTTTCAGATCTGGACTCAGAATGGGGCTCCTGGGGCTTCTGAGAAAGAGATTGATCATTTCATTTTCCACAATACTTGATCACTTATCCTTTGTTTCTTGCCTCTCTAAACAGGGTTTCTGAAATTGCCTCAAGACCTTTTCCATCTCTGTAGCATTTATCAGTAACATCCAAGAATCACAGTGTTTCAGGCAAAGAGTATTTTTCTCAGTCTTACTGGCTCTTGAGAACTTACTAGTCTCTAGCTTCCAAAGACAAAACTTGTAAACTGATCTAAAAGCCAGTTAGAGTAGAAGCATTATACCGTATGTGTTTTTTTGAGCTCTTTCATATTTTCCAGATGTTTTACTCCCCATTTTGGTATTTTAGTCTAAAAAGATGGGTTATGAAGCTAAAATCTCAGGCGAGGCATCTTTCCTATTTTAACAGGTTTAAACTGGTTTACTGATTTCAGATGTGGTAAAACACTTTTTTTTTTGCTTCTGCTTTCTTACATCATTTATGTTTCAAGTAGCATTTTAAATTTCACATCTCATTAATACTGTAAATTTAATGCAAATGAAGTGTTTACCCAAACTGTGAAAATATACAGCCAGGATTAATGGTGGCTTATAAACAAATTAGCCATAGTCAAAAGCATGGACCATACAAATATAGCAATCCCGCGATTATAGTTACAGGATGACAGAAATAATTCTAAACATTTCATAATTTAAATATATTTTACGATGCATATGTTTGCTGCTCTCAAGTTTTGATGAGCAGAGCAGTTTGGAATTAACAGTGTTCAAAACATTACATAAGGAAAAATAGTCTTTATTGAGTCAATAGAGCTGGTATTAACTAACTAGCTCTTCATTTGTAATAAAAGTTGTATGTGCATCTGTATGTGTTTTTACAGATGTAGCAAGTTCCATGCATGTACTCAGGCCAGCTTCTTTGTTTTAGATTGGTCCACGTAGTTTATGCTTTATCATCCCTATCTGTGCCTGTGTGGAATTTGCAAATCCCGCCCAGTGGCAGGCCAAGGTGGCAGACTGCCTATATGAAAGGTCACCACATGCGGAGTTCAGAGAAAATCGTAAAGATGATAGCTTATTCAAGATACTTGACGTTTTGCCAGGTTTTAAAAAAATCAAAACAAAACAAGACAAAAGAGTGAGAACTAACTAAAAACATCTGTACACAGTTATGAAAATACCAAATAATAATTAGTGGTTTTGCCAGCCATTGGCTTTTCAACATAATTTTCTGAAATGTTGCTTTTTTTCACCTCTAAAATTGCTATAATATGAAATGTGCTATAATTACTATAATATGGTTCTATTTGACAAATGTATATGTTCTTTGTGTTTTTTAAAAACATTCAGGATTTATAGGTTTAGAAACTTGTTCTCTTATAAATCATTCCACATATTTTCAGAAATATTCTTGTCGTAGGATTTGCATCATTCTTTATGACATGTCTCCGGTTTTCAGTTAACTTTTAATTCATGGAATCATGCCTCCATTATTTAAAGTTTTAGCTCCAATCACATTTAGAATATTATAACCACTTTCATGTATTTAGGAATAATCTTTTCATCCTCCTGTTCTAACCTATGGCAGCTTTAATTTTTATTTTTATTTTCTTTTTTAGGGCCCCACACATGGCATATGGGGGTTCCCAGGCTAGGGTCTAATCAGAGTACAGTTGCTCGCCTGCACCACAGCCACAATAATGCCAGATCCGAGCCGTATCTGCAACCTACACCACAGCTCACGGCAACGCCAGATCCTTAACCCACTGAGCGAGGCCAGGGATCAAACCCGCAAGCTCGTGGTTCCTAGCTGGGTTCGTTTCTATTTCCACTGTGCCACGACGGGAACTCCTAATTTTTATTTTTATTTATCACTTATAACTATCATTAGAGCCCCATGTAATTATGATCACAAAAGTTCATTATGTAAAAGTTGCTTCAAGAAAACTTAGCAAGAATTAAGAAAGTACTAATCTTAATGTAGATAGAGTTCTGAGCACATTTTAATTGAAAAATATATGTATGTGTGTGTTCCAGAGCTACAACCTTTTTTCACCAAAGTCCACCACTTGTTTTTTAGGTAGATAATGTAAAGTGAAGACCTCTTACAATACAAATATGATTTGATTTGTCAAATGTGGTTGATATTTATAGAATATATAATGTGTATTGATCCTTGGAAGAAAAATTATGTAAGCTTCATAGCTAAAAATATAATGTTTGGTTTTAAAAGCCATACCGACAACTTGTCCTCTATATAATGAAAGAATGAGTGCTTTTTTTAATTGAAAAAGCCCAATATACCATTCATAATAAGCTACAATTTGAAGTATGCAGAAAATGAATGCATATGCCTATCCTACTATACATGTGTATTATTAAACTAAAGCTCTAGTTAAAAGCTTTTAATTGCTTTAATCCTTTCGAATTTTAAAAGAATCCTAGAGATAAAGTTTTATGTTTACTGTCCAGAAACAGAGGGACAGAAACAGTTTAAATGATTTCAATAGAGTAAAGGTTATTCTTTCCTACAGCAGAAATAAGATTGATTTACTGTGTCCTTTCATTACTTTACAAAGATTTAAAAGAGACCACTCTTCTAGCAGCCGGTTTTAAATGCATTTGGTTTAAAGTACTCAATGATGAATGAAAAGAAAAATCAAGGGGTACATGAAATAAAGGTTATCAATCATTTTATATTAGCCAGGAAAAATTCAAAATTAGAAAGGCAATGGTTTTAGTCTGAGAGGGTTCTTTTAAACATTCCCCTTAGCCTTTAACATACATGACCCTTTAAGAATAAATATTGTCACCAGGTACATTCTTCAGTTTATTGGTGGCTGCTTTATAAAGATTTATCCTTTTAGGTTATGAAAAGTATTGATGTGCATTGTTGAGTGCTATTTTTTCTTAGAATAGAACTTTTATAGAGCCTACATAAATTAGAGTTAACAGTAAATTTCAAATTGTTGAATAATTTTGACCATCTTATAAATAATCTTTACACAAAATGACGCTAAAGCAGAGCTTTCAATATAGTTATTTCTAACATGCAAGGACACTGGCTTCTTAGAATGAGATGGAAAATATTAAAATTAACCCTGTACTCCACTAGTAAGAGATTTTGGCAGATCTGAATACCAAAATACGCTTTTATAACCATTAACTTGTACACATGCAGTTGTTTTTAGTAATTATACATCTCTGTGCTCCTTTTTATAATGATTATTACTGATTAATACTGGTCGCTAACTGCCTTGAAATAGTAGTTTTTTCTGATACAGAAATTTCACTGTCATTTTAAATGTGATATCTCATCTGAATCTAAAAAAAAAATTACATAATCATGTTTCAAAAAGATTTCTTTAAACCAATTGATCATTTCCCATTACAAACAGTCCTCTCTAATTAGTCATAATAATCAGCTGATCAGGACTTTAAAATTTTCCTCTTATAATTCAATCTTGTGTGTTGTTTAGGGTCTGGAGCTACACTGTCTTTGGGATGATTGGCTTATTTAATGCATTCACTATTGGTGTGGGAGAAATCTTAAAATTGGAACTTCAATTGGAACTTCATTCTTCTTGAACTTTTCTTTTGGAAGATGGTGTGGTGGCTTGAAGAACTCATTGGTCTTTGACAAACTGAGCTCTTTAGTCTCTGCTGAGAAATGTCTTTTTATGATTTGGAACCTTTTCAGAAGTGTCACGGACCTTCTCTCTGGCTTAATTTTCAGAAGTTTAATAAAATGTGGTGTTTCCTTTCCACCTTATACATCCTGAACACACTGTGGATGTTAATTATGATAGATAGGCAATGAAGGAGCTATACTTCCCAAATTTCATCTCCCTGAGAATATGGGAATTGCATAACAGAATGTTGGGTGGTGCTTAGAAAATATAGGAATTATTTTATAATTCAGTCTAACAAGTTTAGTATGAAATAGCAATTATGAGACAGCTTACTTGAATTAGCACCAATTTCTTATCTGATCAGCCTCATTATGAATTTGTTAACTGCAGGCCTTCTTTCTCTGTTATCCTAGAAAGTTTGCTAATATAAAAGGGTCCAATTAATTTGATTATTATGGTTATACTTGAGTGTAAGGTCATAATTTGAAAGTATAAATCCTTACTATTATACATCAGTACAACAGATTAAAAAAAAAAACACCTAATTGCACGTTGGAAATAAAAGTTTGTAGCTAAGAAGCTTCTAGTTCAGAAATAAAAAAATTACTACTTGAACCTGCTGTTGGAAGTACATATTAACCTTGGGTATAGATTTGAGACTGGAGATGGAGCAAATGAGAAGTCAACTTATGCCTTGAGACAAATAGTCCAGTAAGCTGTAGTTTATAGGATATAAGGCTTATCCTCATAATTTCAAAATTATTATCTGCTGACTATACATTCTACTTATTGTTAGAGCTAATGAATAAATGGCCTAATCAACTCAAGTCCTTGCATTACTTAACACAGACGCATGGATTTTATTGGTGCCTGAGCTTCCGCATGTTACAACTCCTGCATGACTATATAATGCTATTATTTCAGTTTCAGTCACTGGGCTGCTTTATATCAAAATGTTTTCAACACTTTTCTTGATATAATTTTGAAACTAGAATTAGGAAGGGCTTTTCGTTACACTGATGTTATATCAAATGGTCTTTTTAAGACTCAGCCTCTGTAGGTTTTTTTTTTTTTTAATCTAAGATATTAATTGAAATCCTTTTATATTTGTCCTGACAAATGGCAAAGCCAAAGCTAGGTACATTAAAAGCACTGGAAAGGTAGTCTTTTATTAAAGGCAGGCAATTGAAAGGACACAAGTGGACTATCAACAAACTTTTCAATGAAGTCAGGAAGTGGGCTATCAACACTTGGGCTGTTCTTATTGTGTCTGTTATCATAATTGACAGCTTGACGTAAAACCCTATCACATGACTTCTGGGTAGGTATGTAAATGGATAAGAGGTCACTTTTCACATATGCTAGCTGGAAAGGAAACACATTTAAAGGAAGTTTCTGTCAAAATAATGGCTATGCAAATGTTTAGCTTTTTGGCTAGTTCCTAAATTTGAAAAAAAAAAAAATTCCAAGGTCTGTCTTTTATCATTCATTCATTCATTCATTCACTTACTGGTTACCAAAGGCTGATACCAAGATAAATTTTTCTAGATGATGTAAAAATAATGTTTACTGTTATTTAAATTTCAATCCATCAAATCATAAGGGCAAAAATTGTCTTCTTTTCTGAAAATCTTAACTTTAAAAGATCTAAGTGGAATCAAGGAAATAAAGGAAACTATGAAGAATTATAATTATAGGCATTTTAGCCTTAAATAGTCTTGAGCTGCATATGAAAAAATAGGGTAAGAAAAGAACAGTGACAGGCACACTGGTGTGGGAAACAGGAATTAGGGTTCAGGAGGTGTGGTTTCACTGTTGACATGACAGAGCATGTCTATCCTTGGACAAGTCTTTAAACTTTTCTGTCCTGTGTCCTTATCCTGGAAGGGAACATGAAAAAATTGAACTACATGATCTCCAAGTTCTACTGAAACTTTAAATTTCACAGGTTAAAGTAGTCTTAATTTAAAAACCAAAAAAAAAAAAACCCACAAAAAACTCCTTTCATTTTCTAGTACTTAGAATTTATGGTCAGTAATGTTTATGTAGTTCATGAACTATGCATACACATTTAACTTAATTCTACCATGTTTATTAAATTAAATATCAAGAAGCACAGGTTTCAGAAATTGATATTAGAATAGCAACTTTAACATAACAGGATAACCTTGAATATTTCTCCATTTTTAAATGTTTATATGTCCCACACATATCTTAACCACAATCTTATTGTGACCATTTTGCTTGTTCAGTAAGGCTACATCCTATTCATTCAAAGGCCATTTTATTTGCTCTCTGGTAATTAATAACATAAAAATCTACTAATATAGGAGTTAAGAGGAAAGTACGTATCCTGAAAGATTATTTTAAGCACCCCACCCCCAAAAGCACCTCCATCCCCCTAAAAATCTCTTTCCTTGGGGCTATCTGGAGAATTGAAGAAACATAAGAGAACATAAAACATTTCTTTCAAGATAGTCCCTTGAGGGTCATTGGAAGCTTAAAAAAAAGTGAAGCGATAAATTTGCCTGTGTTGATTATTCTGTTTACATTTTAATGGTTTATTGGTTCAACTGAGAGTTGTCGTCATCATAAGGGACTGTTAGTACATCAGCCTGTTTGCTGAGTCCAGCAAAGTAGAACATTTTCTTACCTTCTTTCTTTTGTTCCCAAAGCTAATTGCAAGGCATTTAACAAAATCCCCTGTTAATAACAATGTAGGGCCATCATGTGAATAAACAGACCTTTAGAAATCTTAGGCATTGTTGATTCTATCTGCATGAATATTTGAGTGTCATGTAGGTAAGGATAATGATTCATACTTTAGGTATTTCCCCTTAGACAAATTTTTGAGGGAAACTAGGTGATCCCCATCCTTGTTTTTCTTAAACAGTCTCATTTGAGTTGGGCAAGGAACAAGGTTTGCATTCCAGAGACTTTATGGAACCTCCTCCTGGAAACATATGCAGTGAAAAAAAAAACTCACCCTCACTTCTAACTCAGTCTGGCCGTTTTTCAACCTCAGCCCTTCTTTCAAAGCTATTTTTGAAGGGGAATCCTACTTCCTTACTTCATCTTCTGTTTGCTCTTAGAAATCTGGGCATAATTGTTTTAATGTAAAATTTACCTTAATTTTCTAGACAATCTATTTCATGTTGGTAGGTGCATATAAATAAAAAAAATTAAAAGTATTTATACATGTGCATTTCTGTAAGGATGTGCATATGATCAGATCTGTCATAGAGTTGATATTGTTACAAATGTAATAATTGCTACAAACACACAACTTTAACTAACTAAATTTCTAAACAAATTTGCTCCTGGTGTTTGAAATTTAATTACTATGGGGAGGGGAGTCATTTCCTATTTTTTGAGGAAAAATACTTGGAAAAATCACTAGACCATTTTCAAAGCTTTGTAGAAAATTTTTATGTAAATGAAAAGCATTTGTTTATGTACCACTTAAAATTAAAGATTTAAAATGTAATTTAAAAATGAATTGATAGGTAAATTATGTAACACTGACTCTCTCACAGGAGAGAAATTGAAGAATCACTACCCTAAACTCAAATAAGATTATCACCTATTATTTTAAACATTTAAAGCCTAATATAAAATCCTTTTTTGTTAGGAATTCTAAATTACACTAATAGTTAACTTATTGCCCGAAGAAGCTCAAATACACCTAATATTTACCTTTTATCACCTTTAGACTCTGTTCAAAATTTGTCAAGTCAGGACTATCTAATTCAAGAGTATTAAGCATTGATTTTATTAGGAATTAGTGTCATTGAAATCTAAAGTGAATATACACTTTTTATTTCAATTATTTATTGTTTCTCCTAGCCACACCATCACCTTTAAAATTTTACTTAATCAGGAGGTTTATTAATTATTAATTCAAAGATGCTTTATGCAAAAGAAGGTTAATTAATAAATAATAATGAAAATGAAGAGAGAGGCTCTTGGTCAAGTAACCTGCCTTAAGTAAGTTATGATATACAAGCAGGTATTAAATTTTTCTCCTCAGAAATTTTTGGAAATGTTGATAAGGCTGGTGCACAATCTAAATAGCTAAATATAAATTTTATTTTTTCAGTAACTGAAAGGAAATTAATTCAATACCAATTAATATCCTGCCACTTTCTTTGGCATTTAGATTATTGCTAAGTATATTCAGTGATCGTTTTTTAGGTATTTAAGCATAATTTGGGGAGACAATATTTCCAATGCATGTTATCTTTAAATGCATTGAAAATGCATAGTTGTAGTCAGCTTTAATCCCTTTGAGACTACCGTTAGGAAAGAAAAGCCCAAAAGTATTTTAAGTGTTGCACAGGTGGTCGAAGATAGCTTACTTGACCTTTTGGGGGGATGATAAACAAAAAATTAGCAACATGATCAACAAAAAACTGATTTACATACGTATTCTTCCAAGGAGACCCCAGTGTTCCCAGTTGTCTGTGGGACAACCCAATCAGCGAGTGGTACTTAGGTTCAACTGGTTTTGTGAAAGTATCTTCTCTTTCTGAAAACCCCCAGTCTAACTTGAAAGGCACATAGAAGCTAACCTGAAATTAATAATTAGGAGAATTAATATGAGTTCTGCCTAAATACACCTCTCCCTTCTTCGGAATGTTTAATTGACTCAAAACAAAGACTAGAGCAGAATCTATGAGTGGTTCTTAAGGTAATCGTTATACAAAGCCAAGCTTCTTGAACCATTTTTAGATTGTTTTTGTAGTATTTCTGGAACAAAATGTATTTTAAAGGAGACAAGTGAGTACTGTTGGAAAAAAAAAAATTCAGGTCGCCCCATCACATTGCATTTCTGATTAGATGATCCATTTTGAGCAGGTTTAAAAAATCTTGCCATAAAATTTAGTTCTCTGTTTGATTTAAAACTAATCAAGGAAGTTTCTTTTGTGGCTCAGAGAAATTGAACCCAGCTAGTATCCATGAGGACTCAGGTTCGATTCCAGGTCTCGCTCAGTGTGTTAGGGACCTAGTGTTGCTGTGAGCTGTGGTGTAGCTAGCAGACACAGGTGGGATCCTGAGTTGCTGTGGTGTAGGCCAGCAGCTGTAGCTCCAATTCAACCCCTAGCCTGGGAACTTCCATATACTGCAGGTGTGGCCTTAAAAAGCAAAATAATAATAATAATCAAGTACACATTTTCTTCTTTATGCAAGCGTTAAAGTGCATTTGGGGAACAATTTTCATTCTAATGTCTTTACTCATTTATGCCTTCTGTATGATACATATCCTGAGCAAAATCTACATGTCTTTCAATCTATTTATCTGTCTACCTTAAAGGAACTTTTTTAGTTGATTGATTGATTGATTTCCAGTTCTTTAATTTCTAAAATTACTTTTATCTGAAATATCAGTATAATTAAAACACGTTTTGGGAATTTTAGGGAGTGTTTTTGGAGCCTCATAGATCTATAGAAAAGTGAGAAAACACACATATTCCGAAACTCCAGAATCACTATTACTTAAAGTATATAGAAACTAGAGAATCTAAACGGAAAAGATTCTTAATAGGCAACTTTTTTTTAGCCATAACATTATCAGAAAAGATTAAAATAATTTATCCTAAGTTTAAAGGGACTTTGGCTCCAATCATCATCTTCTAGAAATTCTTACAGAAAAGCAGCAAACACGGTTTAGTGGATTGCTATGAATAAGTCATCTTTTCAATGCAAGATACAGTTAATTTACAGCACAGCTATCTACAGACTAAAAACCATGCTTTCCTAGTGTGTTTTCCCCCCAAAGCCAGATAAGTTTACTTTCTTAAGCATAAAAATAAGCAATATATCTTTTCAATAAATCTGCTAGCACTGTAGGGCAGCTGTTAACCAAACAGAGCTGGATAGGGTTACTGGAACAACCTCTGAAAGGCAGAGCTGATGATTTGGAGATCTGGGAAGAATTTGTTTCAGCTTGTATTCAGTGCATTCCTCACTCTATTCAGATGTGGTAAAGTATTTCAAATGCCATTACTCTGACTTTCAAATAAAAGTAGGAACTCTTATCAACTCTTTGGGGGAAAGAAATGCCACTTTGAGTGAAACAAAATTAGTGAACCTCTAAAACTGCATACCTTGATGCTTCTAAACCTAAGTTAGGGAGAATGTTTACAAGGTGGGCCTTTCCCCTCTAAACTGCATGTCTTCTGTGTTTTGCAATCTGCATGCTTAAAGTTATTATTTTACTCCGTACAGATTATTTGGTATGTTACATATAAAAAAAAAGCTTTTTTATTTTCTTTCTAAAATATATCTATTGAACATTAACGTTTGCTTTTATTTCAGCTCATTTTGTACTCTAATTGATGTCTAATTGTTATGTTCTAAGCACTCTTTTATATGCTTTAATTAATAGAGAAGCATATTGCAATAGCTTTTTCTGAAAAAGTCTAGGAATTTTGCTTTTCAGAGTAAGATTTTCTTTTGCTTTTTTTTTTTTCTTTAAGTTGCCTCTTGGGAAAGTAAGGTTAATGCCATGTACAGTACTAGTTTGCATGTGTTCATTTAAATACTAAAAACTGTAGTACTGCTCGATCCATATCTGACTGCTAGGTTTCAATTGACAGCTGAGGATTTGTGACTGGACCATGAATCAAAACGGCAGGCATTTATACCCCAGTACCAGTGAGGATACATTGGGAATTACTTGGCAAAGGTAACATTTTAATTATTTCCAACCCTACACTTACACCTAAAAATGACATGAGCTACAGTGTTTGTTTTTAACTAGCTTTACAGAAAATATGTTAAAAATTTAGTTTGTTGTGGCTATACCATCCCTCTTTCTCTACCCTCTTCCTTTATTTCTTCTTTAGATGCAACTTCATATTAATTGGAGACTAGAAATATGCTAATTGGTGATTAGAATTTCTAAGTGCTGTCAAAGGCTGTAAACAATTTATACTTATTGGGGGTGGGGGAGGGGATCTGAGACTTAGATTTTAGGACCTGAAAAAATGAAATCACAATTTTAGGGAAGATTTTTCAACTTTCTGAGGATAAAGCATTGGGTTTTTACCTGATAGATTGTTCTCATTTCAGCTCTTTTTCTTTACTGTTAACTTTAAGCCGTTTTACTATTCATTTATTCCCCTGTCAGAGGGGAAAAGCTAAAAGAAAAATTTCAAACTAGTCGATTTAACTTTTATTAGAAACATTCATACCTTTTGGAGTGGGGGGGATTATTGGAATCATACCTAAAAGAGTTTGGTTTAAGTAAAGTTTTACCTTCTGTTTGTACATTGATGTGAATCATGGAGAATTGACTTTATTTGGTTGGCTGAGAAAAACATTCATTTCTGAAACTACTTTTGGTACTGTCTCATGTACTGGTTTTAGAAAGTAAGTAGTGCTCATTCAGCTTCTTATGTATTCTTTTATTTTTTAGTTTTTAATTTTTTAATTTTTTTTTTTGTCTTTTTAGGGCTGCACTTGCGGCATATGGAATTTCCCAGGCTAGGGGTCGAATTGGAAGAGCTGCAGCTGCCAGCTTACACCATAGCCACAGTAGCGCAGGATCTAAGCCACATCTGCAATCTACACCACAGCTAAGGGCACTGCCAGATCCCCAACCTGTTGAGTGAAGCCAGGATTTGAACCTGTGTCCTCATGGATACTAGTTGGGTTCGTTAACCACTGAGCCACAACAGGAACTCCTATTTAAAACATCTTTATTAATAAGTATTTTAAAAATTAATTTGATTCAACTTGATAACATTATGTTTGGACATAATTTTATTTATCCTTATAGTGCATGCTCTGTTGGTTGGCTAAATGGCCCATTTTTACACACAAGCCTTACCATATTTAGAAAAAATTGCAAGTCAGACGGTGAGTACTTGTGTTTTTAAATGTGGCTATAGCTGTGTCAACTTCCAAATCTGTGGATTACTGATTGACACATACTTTTCTAAAATCAGATAGTACTGCTAAAATACATTAAAGCAAAATAAGGATGTAATCATGGGAGATTTAAAATATAACTGTACCTACTTTGCAGTGATGTTTCAACTCAAAAATTGATATCCCCAAAAGGAAAAGGTGAGTGGACAATGCATCACCACAGAACACAGGTATTGATGTAAATTAAGATGATGACTAAACTCAGGTCTTAGGAAGGCATTGCTCATCTTACAAATCACCTTCTTGGTGAAACATTGATGTGGAAATCAGTTTCAAGTTATAATTACTCAGAAAAAAAATCAGAATTCATTTAGTTAAGATTCCTTTTATTTTCCCTCTCAAAAATAATTTTTTTGCAGTAGTAGATAATACTATTCAGAATGGCCTTAGTGCTTCCAAAAACAGGTAGCTTTTGGTTTGTTTCTTTCTTCCCTTTTGACCATGATTCAGAAGGCACATAATTGATAATGGCAGTTGTCATGTTTAATGTTCAACAGGTTTTTATTGAATCTCTTTGGTGGGCTATCCCAAATACTGTGTGACTGATACAGACAAAACTCACAGTTCTTAAAATCCAAGTATCATATAGTTCAGAATAAATGTACTCAAGTGAGACAGCAATTTGCTTTGCTTTGTGAAAAGTTTTCCAAAATAGGCATGAGTGGAGTCCATATTTGATAATACAATTAGACCTTGTCTGTGGCATAACATATTCATAATGTATTTATGGTTTACAGTGTGTGCGCTGTGGTTATTTATGAAACACAATAGGTTTTCTTTTTCCCTAGAAAATATATTGAAAAAAGAAATCACACGTCTGTAACACTACAACTACCTTTACAACAGATAACAAACATCTGAAATCTTCAGAGCACTGCTGCGACTTCAGAACAATCTGAATAAAGTGAAAATATATGAGAAATATAGATCTGTTCCACTGGAGAATTAAATAATTTGCCCTTGTCATAGTGGAATCAAGAAATATCAGGTTACTTTTATGGTGGTAGTTGCTTTTTGTTTTGAACAAAAGGCAATCCCTGGAGACATTGTAGTAGAAAAGGACAAAGCAAAAAAGGTGTTTTGGTTTTGCTTTGTTTCGATTCTTGTTTGTTGCTATTACTTGGTTTAATCGCTCGTCCACCATCACCCCCTTTTCTGCTCTGTGCCAGTCCTTCTGTAGAAGTGTTTTCCATGTCAAATGCAGCTCCTTCGTCGGGACTGAAAAATGGCAGTGCTGTGGTTGCTGGGCGAGTGAAATCAGAGCTAGAAGATTTCCTTCATCCTCCTCCCTCCTCCCTCTCCATGCACCCCCATCCCCACTCCCACCCCCAATGTATAAACATTCCCTTCAGAACCAAAGCTGACTCCTTTGCAAAGTTTTCACAGACTTATTAAGTTGCAACCCTGAAGGTGTTTTGTTGTTTTGACCTTAGAGTTTTGCGAGCCATTTCTGTGTGTGTGTGTGTGTGTGTGTGTGTTGCTTGCATCTTGAAAATACAAATTTTTTTTTTCTAACCCAAAGGTCAGGTACTGCAGTTAACCCAGAGTCAAATCCCTTGGTGGAGGGCTCCCCTCTGCTGGAGTCAGGAGGGGCTCAGCTCTTAGCAGGGTAATGGGTGATGAGTTGCTTATGCTGTTCAGAAGGGTACTGTTTTGTCTGTGCTTTGTCCTCTGATGTGGACAAATTACACTGTTACATATGTGAGTTATGTGGGTATAAACAAATATAGCAGTTAACTCCCTAACTGGCTTGCTTTCTTGAAACGATAGCCAGAACATAGCTTGTACTATCAAGTATGAAAGAGCAATATAATTGAATGAAAAAGAAAGCCAAAGGACAATCCAAGAATAATATAAACATAAGTTATTTTAAAACGTTGGAGGGGAGTGCTTTATGCAAAAGAGAAACTGGATTTATTGTTTCATTCCCTCTTCTCCCCCTTCACCCCTTTCAAGAAAAGGCAAAGCCACAAGTGAGTGGCTGTATGTGTCTGATGGCTTCTATAAACATAGCAGCAGCCTTCAGATGGCTAAAATAAACATGTGCGTGTTACTGAAGGATATGTTTACACAAACCATTTGCTCAGCCTCTGAAATAATGAATAAATGAAGATTTTACTGAAATAATTGGAGAGATTTTTGTGTTTCTGCTGATGCCATAATTGAATGGCACCGAAGAGAGTTTTATCAGCTATTTTCCATGTTACATGTGTTAGCAGTTCCTTTCTATGAGTTGAATACTTCATTCTGTAGTTACTTTACACATGTTTTTGTAAGAAATTGTCGTTTATTACTGCAATTCTAGAGAGTTGCTTGATTTCCCAGGAGAAATTTAGCAGCCAATAAAGATTATTTGAATCTGGTTGGTCAGGAGAGGGAGGGCAAAATGGGAAGGAATAATGCCATTCATTTCCTACACTAACCCTATTTGCATAACACTGTCCTCATCCAGGTACCATTGTCATTGCTTTGTCCATAAATTTTTCGTTGTAAAATATGTCCTCCATGATTTAAGAATGAATGTTTAAAGTAATTTTCAATACTGGGTTGAAAACTATATATTTATATATAAATATTTGTATGTGGGTATGTGTGTATGCACACGTGGCATATCGTGTACCTATATATACACATACATATGCATATGTGTAAGCATATATATGTGTGTGTACATGAGGCATGCATGTACATATATATATATATATATAGGGCACTTGTATGAGAAGGGTGGTATGTGTCCTGGCTTTAAGCAATGTTAAGAGTTAACTTGTATTTCAACATTGTACTTAGACCATCCCCACAAATTCACTAGGTTAGCATTTCCTGCTTTCAGTTTGTTATCTTGACACATAACTACAGTACAACAGCTGGGTTGTTCCTGGAGTTCCTGGGGGGAGCTTTATTCTCAGAGTGCTGAATTTCCTTTTCAGCTGTCAGCTCTAAAGTGTGTTCAAAATGTTTAACTTTTTACACACCATTCTGGGCCCCTAGCACCGCTCTGGGACTCTGATAGAAATGCTGATAAGGTGGATGAATGGAAGAATCCAGTTCAAGGAGGGGAATTGCCAAAGCCAAAATTGCACACATGACCATTGTTTGGTAACCAGGGCCGCTAACTACGGTTGCTCTTTGTACTTGGATATTCTATTTAAAAGAATTACTACTCTAGTCTCATCAAAATTATTTGCACCTGTTATGAAATCAAAAATTAAAATGTGATCGTTCTTAAAAATTATCTTCCTTAAAAACGGCGTACACACACAAAGTGTCTGAATCTGGCTGTTGAAAAATACATTGGGATTTGTTGCAGTTTTGCCTAACTTTCTCCGTTTGTACAGAAAGATTTGCAAAACACAACATTTCCTCTTTATCTAGGAAACTCTTCAGAACACTTCCTAAGAAATTAATTGTATTCCAGCCAGACTTGCATGCTGCCATCCCACAGGAAATGGGTCAGCAATCCATTAAGATGCCATTAGATAATCTAATTTGGAACTTAATCTCTAAATTAACCATGCTCCATACTTGAAGCATACTTGAGAGAAAGAAAAAAAGTTTACGTTTGAATCGATAGGGGAGCCGAAGCGTGAAGAAGGCTGTTTGTTTTTTCTGTAGCTGTGGTCACGTCTCAAGCCGTCTGGTAACCAGGAGAAACCAGACATGATGTAATTCCAGATTGAACTTGAACTTCAGGGACTTAGGATAGGGGAACAATGGACCATAGGAATCAATAATGTCCATTTTCCACATGATTATGTTTGGAGCTTTAAGTTAACCTTTATGGAAGAAGCAGCAGGGTCGGCAGTATGACCAAAATGGGAAGACCCAGATTCAAGATGTTAGAGGAAAGAAAACAACTTTTTCCGAGATATTTTCTGAGCTGCACTGCAGATTCCAGCAGGATTAGAAAAGTTCCCGCTCTGCAGTAAACCGGTGGCCTGTTCAGAGCACTCTTTGTTCGCTTAGGTAGGACAAACTTAATCTTATGTTTCCTGTTAGATGATTTTTGGCTGCACTGTGGGAGAGGGAGGAGCGCGATGCAGAAAATTCCCAAATGTAAACCTGGCTGATTAACCCTTTGCAATGAAAGAAGTGTAGTAGACACCTAACTCTATTTGAAGATGTCTTATGGAAAGTGCCATGTTTACATATGTTTTATGCCCCTGAGAAATCAGCTCTGTCAGCGGCCGGCGCACCCTTTAATATCTTACTTTGGGGATTCTCCTGTTTGCTAGTGCTGTTGGTAGGTACATAGTGAATTTTTAGTCATATTTATTTCTTAGATAGCAAAGCATATGAAAGAATAAACATGGATTATAAACATAATAAAAAATTACAAAAGGGAATAAAAAAACACCAAAGCCTGACTAAAGTTCAAGAAATTGAAGAACATAAATTTTGAATATTCAGAAATTGCAAAAAGTTACAATTACTCTCTCCTTTGTTAATTTTTGTTTTATGAGAAGGAAGGTTTTTTGTTTTTTGTTTTTTTCACATGTGAACAGAGTAGCAGGCATCACCTAAAAATGTGTTCAGCTCCTTAAGCATTTGGGATGTTCTGCTTCAGAATTCTGATACACATAAGTTCTCTCATTTAGAGGTGAAACTGTGCAAATCACACTGATTTTTTTTTGCTTTCAAACGAAAATCATATGAGAAAGAATCGTTGTTTGCTTTTGCATCAAACTTAACATTTCTATTTAATTTAGTATGCCTTGGGTGATTTTTCTCTAGTGAAAGGCACTCTTTGGAAGCATGATTTTGGTGGAGAATTTGGTCTGCTGTTGAAGACTCACATATGCTAATAAGGGGAGCAGAGCGGGGGCACTTGTAACAATAGCACTGAAAAGGAGCCCAGGGGATAGGGAGGAATACAGACTAGAGACAGTGGATGGAAACCCACACAGGATTCTCCGCTGTGGTGAGTCTTTGGGAGGAAATCCCATCCCCACTTGGAGCCTGGGTAATTCTGTATTTTTTAATTGGCTGCAACCTCCCACAGCTCCATAAATTGTTATATACATATGCGTCTGTGTACTGTAATTTATTTACCATTAGTCATCTTCATAATAATTCTCTCCCATTTTCAGTTCTAAAATATGAAAGATACCAAACATAGGTTTTTTAAAAATTTTTCATTTAGGGAAGTGTATTTTTCTTATGTCTAAAGTAAACATTTTAAGGATGTTAAGTTTGTAGTACTTTCAAGTTTAGAGATTGCCTTTTGAAGGGTCTTCTAGGATTTTGTAAGAGCTGTTGACTAAGAGGACAGTCGTTGTAATAAATAAGCACATTTAATATTTAGCTACAGTGGCTCCATTCTGAAGGACTGTTCCTGCTCTGTGCTCTTCATTAGATAAAATACTTCACTAGCACGTTGCCATCTTTTTACTTCCAAAACGTAGTACCCACGCATGGTAAAGTTAACATGCAATCCAGCATGCCCTGATAACACAACACATCTGAAACAACTGAATATAAATTAATGAGCTTTGATGGCCTATAGATTTGGTATGTTATTTTCAAAATCGTTGGCCCCCGAGGGGTAGCAATAAAGAAGGCTATTTACCTACTTAGTTAAGAAACAAATACGTTTCTCTTTCATTACTATGAAGTGCTATTGCTTGCAGTTAGAATAATTCCATGAGCCACCTGCAGTTTATGATATTTGGTGTTTCCCAGAGAGCCCACAAGAGTACTTTGCAGTTCAGGTAAGAGCTGGCCAGGGAGCTTTCCAATACAGATTATTACAAATAGTAATAATCATTAGAAATCATCTTGCATGCAAATAGGATCATTCAGATGGCAATAATGATCCTTAAAACTGGGGGAAATAAATCGAAGAAACCTAAGACCAGTGTAAGCACTTTGTATATTTCACTTCAGGTCTAGCCCTGAAGTAAAGCACAACAGGCCAGCTCCTGACATGCAGCCCTATTCGTGCCTTCAGCTGAAAAGAATCTGGAGTTGGAAAAATAAAATATAGATATCGTATTTCTATAGGAATTTCACTGTACCTAAATGATACGGGCCTTAATTCATAGGCTCTATTATCTAATTCAGGGATAATATAAATTACTATTTAGGGATCTAAGTGGTGTGTTTCACAAAAGAATGAGATAAGGTAAGAAAGTAGATTTTATAACTACACTCCTAAGTTCAAAGCCTGGCTGCTACTACCTAACAGCAGTAGAAGTTGGGCAAGACGCTTAACTTCTCAGCTTCAGTTTCCTCATCTGTAAAACCAGAATAATAATGGTACTTTTCTCATAGACTGATTAGAGGATTGAAACCCTAAAATAAGTCTAGCACATAGATCAGTGCCTGGCAAATAGCGCGCACTGTGTAAGTGCTAGCAACTTGTATTTAATAAGTGCCGTTTTCTTTGTTCCAATACAAAAATGAATTCCTAGGTATATTCATTATGTATAATACTATATAATAACTCCTAAATATATTATATGATAAGTCCTAAATATAAGGGTACTTAAATATTATCCATATATTCCTTTCACTAGTCTGAGTGAGGAGTTTTTCATAAGACACCGTCAGGACATTGGTATCTTGTTAACATAAGCATCCAGTCCAAATGCACACATTCAGGACAGCACGGTTTCTGACTTAATACTTAATTAGCTTGCCCTCGATTGTTTTTTCCTGGCAGATTTTAGCTATTAATAGTGAAAATTGTTTTTTATGCATTTTGGGAGAGATACTAATACCTGTGTATCAATATTGTAGCAACAAAATTAGGAGTGTTTTAGCCAAGGAAATAATAAACTTTCCTTTTGGGGGGTATTTGAAACAGATGCAAAGGAATTAAGGGTAAATCTTTCTTTTAAATTAAGGTATTTATTTTATCTATTTGCCATGCTTTTTGGGCCATTGCTTATTTTTAGTGCTATCTATAAGTAATGTGGCTATTGGTATGATTGAGGTATGTATGAATATATACAATTCTTATTCCTTCCTTCCCGTAACATTTTTAAAAGCTTCTTGAAAGAGTACTTACTATCTTTAAAGCAGATGTGGTAGTTTTATGATTAAATCAGTATGTAAAATCTGAATGGGTGATATGATTATTCTTCTGAAAAGTGTTAGTACACTGGATACTTTGACATTTTATGAAACATTTGACAAATGGGTTGCCCAAACCATTATCAGATACACATAGACTAGTAATAAATGATTTTGCCATTCTTCGATTAGCTTTTATTTCAAGATGAGTAATTGAAGTGAAGCCTTTGACATTGGTTCTTTACTCAACTTTGGACTCCATATATGTCCCATTGTTCCTGGGTAGTCACCAAGTTAAAAGCTAAGGACCCACTTCTTTTTGGCCTAGGAGACAGTCACAAAATGCATAATTTTAAAAAACACAACCATCAAATGTTGACTTGCCCAGAGGAGTTTTCTGTCTTTCTTTCATTGAAAGGTACGGAGTCTCTGTACTCCTTGTTGATGCAAAGACTAGCTATTTTATCCAATTTGTCCCGGATAAGAAATATATAAATAGTGTATCATTTTTAAAAGGAAGAAGTGAGTATCTTCTTCCTCCTTAATCCTCACCATAAGGTCAATCTAATAGAACTTCAACTAGATTTGTTTTCAAAGGAGGTGGATATATCGGATTTCAGAGTAGCTTGATCAACCAGACCAACCACATATTCTGTGCACAAGTCTGCTGCAACTCTAGCTAGGTTATGTTCCAGCTGTGTGGGGCATGGGAAATTCACTGTCTCCTGAAGCACATACATTGTGCCTTCAGAAAACTCTGTTCCAAATTTCTTTCAAACGTTTAGTCATTGTCTAACTTCCCAAGGGAAGCAGTATAATAGTTAAATGCCATGAGTATCAGAACTGATTTGTATCAGAGATCTAGGTAGGTAACTTTAGATAAGTTTAAGCCACAACTTTATCATCTGTGAAATGAAGAATGATGGCAATTTCAAGAGTTCACTGAGAAAATTAAGTGCTGGAACATATGTTAAAACGCCCAAGGTAGTACCTTATTCCTGTTAGGTCCTGAGCATATCTTCTAGCATATCTCCCTTTATGCTAATTTGGTCAACCCAAACCACAGGGAAGAAGACTGCATTTCTTTCCAATTCCACTGTCACGTGTTCCCTGTCTCCCTTTATCTGTTTTTCACCTGACATGATTTGGTGGGGTTCTTCACCAAAGAAATGTCTTTGAGTTTGTTTCTCTTGAAGAATGATGCCTAGAAGAAACACAATGCTTCCAAGGTGATCTGATCATATAAAATGAAGCAGGATGATCACCTATTATTAATGTATCTCAAGGTCAAAATTATTTGTCTGTTTGTTTCTTTCCTTTTAGGGGTAGCTATGTCATACATTTGATCAGAATCATATGGCAGTAGTATCCATGATATCAGAGCTACCATTGTTTTTAGGATTCCGATTTGACATGTTTATTTCATTTTTAATTAAATATCTCATTACATACTTAGAGCATACATAGATTAGAGGTGAATTCTGCTTTTGGTTAAGGTGCTATCACAATCCTTTGGGCTTTCTTTTTTCTTTTTCTTTTTTTTATTTTGGTGTGTGGGTGTGTGTGACAGATTTTTCATGAAGAACTTGCATTTTTTTTTTTTTACACTGGTGTGGCCAGTATATATTTTCTAAAGATGTGCTTTCAATTTTCACTCATGCTCATCTTCTGTTTTACTTAAACAAAGCTAATTTGACAATAGAAAATGTAATGAAAACCAAGTTAATTCACCTTTGAATATACACTGCTGAAGTAGCTTAATTTGACTTTGAATATTTTGAAATCTTTCTGTTATACTCTTATCTCAATAGACAGAGGCACAGTTTATTGGAATGAACATAGTTTATCCATAAAATTTTCATTCTGTTATGAACTAAAACAATATAACTTTTTACATATAACCAGTTTATATATGTATATAAATATGAATGTGTGTTTATTTTATCCATACTGGCCATTATTGGCATTGATTTATAGAGAGGGTGAGTAGAGAGAGTTGTAAAAGGCACCGTCACATTTTTCTTGAAAATCTATGCAATTTGAGGCCTTGTCTTTCGAAAATTAAATGATATAGGTTATTTTGTTTGATTAAACATTTTTCTTTGCATTGTTACAATCTTTTAAATAGTTTTAGCATTTTTTTTTTCCAATGGGCCTACCAAAAAGCTCTAAAAACTAGTTGTGCTTTATGGTTCTGAATTTAACCTCCGAATCAGCAATAAGAGACTTGTAAAACTCATATATGGGGTCTGCGTAGTGTTCATGTCTGAGATTTCTTTTCCTCCAAAGGTTCAGTATTGACAAATATATCACACACTGCAATTTTGGCATGGTCATAACGTAGGATGGAAGGTCTGAAAAGTTTAAATAAACATCTAAACTGAATTTGTTAGATATTCTGCAGCAAAAGTCCTGTTAGTCACTAGCATCAATTTATTTTTTAATGGAAGATTATCCAAAGAATAATAGTATGTTCTTCTAAAGAACTGAGTAAGAAATCTATTGCAAAATAAACCCCCAATCCTTATCTTTTCTGCCATTAGTCAGTAGATTTCTCAATCTAAGGAGTCATGTCTATTTTCAACCATTAAAATATACTTGATTTTCCTAAAGTATGCAGTTTCTAAGTGACTTCCTAGAGCCCATTTAATTTGGGATTTACCAATTTTGCAAAGTGATTTGCTTATTGTTGACATTGTCTTTTATGGTCAAGGGTTATCAATTTGAGCTAGTCATTTTGTTTTTCATACATACTTCCCATTTTAAGTTAAAGATAATGGAGATCATTTTTGTAGTTTATTTGTTAAAAAATAATTAGCATCAGTTATGGCCAGACTCTATAAAGATTGATAAGACAAGGTCATTTTCTTTACAGAGCTTACCTGGTAAGATAATCAGAGATACAGATAATTATGACACGAAGTAGTACTGTAGAAGTACTCTGGAACAAAGTGCTGTGGAAGGAGAGAGGAGGGGAAAAGGTTCAGGTGCCTCCTGTAACACTTTTCCCAATCAGTGGTGCAGAAATAGTTGAAGATGTGTGTGGGAAGAGAGAGATATCTGAAAACAAGTCTTTTGCAAAAGGTTACAATAACAACTATTTTTATTCTGTAGAATTATGATTTTTCATCTGATAATAACATACCTTTTAAGCTTGAATTCTCTTTGTTTCCCTGATTTGATTATTCCTACATAGTTAATTTTTGTGAATGCTAAACATGTTTCATTTCAAGTTCAGAGATACCTATTTTCTTTTTATAGGGGACCAGATCACAATGTCCTCATGAAATTATGAGATCATTGAGCAACATTTGAAAAATATATAGCTGGGTGTGATTTGGAATAATTAATTGGCTTGTTTTTCAAAAAATGTGTTGAACATCTCCCAAGTACTAGATTCTATGTTAGATGCAGAGCAGAAAGAGAAATGGACTTTGTTATAATGGAGCTCCAAGTCTAATTACAAAATCATTTGTTAAGCATAAATGATCATCGATCATTGTGAATTTTTTTCAGTTAAACTATTACCTCAGAAATATGTACCTAGACTTTAGTAATAAGCCTATTTATTTGCTTAAAGGTATCACTACAGTAAAAAAAAAAAAAAAGATACATATCAAGTTTTTTTTTAAATATAAGTCTATTTTTTCTTTTTTGGGGGGGTGGAGCAAAATTGTTTCTTCATGTTAATATTTCATTAAGGTTTTTGTACTTTTGAAATTCAAAGATGCAAAAAATGAGTATGTCTAACTTGATAGCTCCAGTGGTAGTATCCATCTCACTTCATGGATCCATAAGTAAAGGACACCAAATTAAATTTAAAATGCCAAAATTGTGTCTCCATGCCAGACTATTCAAAAATTGGGTATGGAATCATCAGTTTAATGTTCTCTTGGTTCATGATTATTTATGCAGCTGTTACTTAGCTGACCTTCATTCCGAATTGAGTGTTGAAACAAACAAGACATCTGATTAGGTATGCCCAAAATGTATGGTGTGGGGTTGTTTTTTTGAAATGTAGGTCTTGTGTTATTTTCCTCTGTAAGATACTTGTATAAGAGGAAGTTATGCCAGTGCAATTAGAGAACTGTTTTCTGAACTTATTTTTTAAACAACCCCAAACCCAATGTAGGTGAAATTAGAGTTGGTTGAAGAGGGGCAAGATTCTCCTGTGCCTAAGCCCTCAGCAACCCTCCCAGGCACCTTTCTGAACTCCTAAACTCAGAGCAGCTGGGCTATGCTAATGTCACCAATGGGGAGGGACTGGAGACACCCAGGCTTCTAGTGTCAGCTTCAAACTACATACTATATGCTGGCTTTCCTGAAAAGTGTGTTTTCTCTTATTGCGAGGGCAAAAAAAAAAAAAAAAATCTTTCATTTCTGCTTTCAATTTTATGCAACCACTAGGCAGGTTCAAAATTGAAATTAATCACTGAATTGTTTGTAAATTACAAGTAAAACATCAGAAAATAACTTGCAAAGTATATTCGTACTGCTGTAGATTTGCTTTTTTTTTCTTCTGACAAAAAAAATCATACTGTATTTACATTGAAGTAAACTGAATATTTTAGGAAGGGTGTTAGTCAATTAGAGTTCAAAAAATTATGGTTGAGGAGTTCCCGTCGTGGCGCAGTGGTTAACGAATCCGACTAGGAACCATGAGGTTGCGGGTTCGGTCCCTGCCCTTGCTCAGTGGGTTAACGATCCGGCGTTGCCGTGAGCTGTGGTGTAGGTTGCAGACGCGGCTCGGATCCCGCGTTGCTGTGGCTCTGGCGTAGGCCGGTGGCTACAGCTCCGATTCAACCCCTGGCCTGGGAACCTCCATATGCCGCGGGAGCGGCCCAAGAAATAGCAACAACAACAACAACAAAAAAGACAAAAGACAAAAAAAAAAATTATGGTTGAATCCTACTTGGGTTTTTTCTGCCTCACAACTAGTCTCACCTTCCATGAAAGAGACAGACCATGTAGTTTATATATGTGTAATGTTTATAATTTAGCACATTTATCTCATGTTGAACTGTAATTTTGAAAAAAGTTGTAGTAGTAATTTGATGCCTATGGAATTTATATTTCTAATATTGTTGCAGATTTTAACATTGTATTTTTTCTTTTTTTCTTTTTTCCCTCCCTTCCCCTCTCCTGCCCACAGTCCTGGTACCTGGGCTAGCTTGGTTCCTTTCCAAGTATCAAATAGGACACCCATCCTACCGGCAAATGTCCAAAATTACGGTTTGAACATAATTGGAGAACCTTTCCTTCAAGCAGAAACAAGCAACTGAGGGGAAAAATGAGATACAACAATAGTTTAAGAAATTAAAAAAAAAAAAAAGGAAAAGAGGAAGACTGGACAAAACAAAAAAACAAAAAAGGGAGAAAGGAAAGAAACTGAAGAAAGAAGATAACAGACCAGCAATCACAGCACTTACAATCACTAATTCCCTTAAGGTTGAAACTGTAATGACATAAAAAGGGTCGATGATATTTCACTGATGGTAGATCGCAGCCCCTGCAAAGTAGCCTTTGTTACATGAAGTCCGCTGGGAAATAGATGTTCTGTCTCTATGACAATATATTTTAACTGACTTTCTAGATGCCTTAATATTTGCATGATAAGCTAGTTTTCTTGGTTTAGTATTCTTGTTGTTTACGCATGGAATCACTATTCCTGGTTATCTCACCAACGAAGGCGAGGAGGCGGCATCAGAGGTGCTGGGGGACAGAGCCATGAGCCAGCCACTTTATAAGCACTCTGATTTCTAAAAGTTAAAAAAATATATATATATGAAATCTCTGTAGCCTTTAGTTATCAGTACAGATTTATTCAATTTTGGCCCTTAACCCAGCCTTTTCCAGTGTGTAACCCAGTTTGAAATCTTAAAAAAAAAAAAGAGAAAAAAAGAAAAAAAAAAGAAAAAAAAAGAAAAAAGAAAAAAGGAAAAAAAAAACAGTTTGAACACAAAGGCTCTATGGAAGAAATGCCTCTATGTAGGTGAAGTGTTATCTCTGCATGCAACAGTAAAAATTAATATAATATTTTCCCCACAAAAGAAACACTTAACAGAGGCAAGTGCAATTTATAAATTTATATCTAAAGGGGAATCATGATTATAAGTCCTTCAGCCCTTGGACTCTAAATTGAGGGGATTAAAAAGAATTTAAAATAATTTTGAACGAATTTATTTTCCCCTCAGTTTTTGAGGGCATTTAAAAGGCATTAAATCAAGACAAATCATGTGCTTGAGGAAAAAAAAAAAAGAATGAAAACACAGCACTTATGTTGATTTAGCTGCAGCCTCCTTGGAGGTAGAATTTATTTATTTAAAATTACTGGTTGCATCAAGAACCCATAGGGTGTACAAAAGGTTCTATAAAATCTGCATTCTAGAGACAAAGAGGCAGGCAAATCCATGTCACAAGGGTGAAGCTTACAGTTTACAAACTGGGAACGCCAGGGTGTAGGATATAAAAAATGCACTCTTGAGAAAACAATGTAATCAGGGTGCTGAATACTTGCATGGTGCTTTCAGACATTAGCCTTGTTCAACAAATTTCTTGTATTGACAGATCTGTAGTGTGCATGGGCAGACACATTTTGCCTCTATGTCTCTTAAAATTTTAATTAAAAATACTCTTTCCAGTAATCCTAATTTGCACGAAGATATAATGTCCACATGACGTGCCTTGCCTTGAAATCTAAAAAACAAAAAACAAAAAAAACAACAAAAAACCACAAAAAAGTGACATCACTACACTTGTTTTGCTGCATTTATTATCATTTTAGATCTTTACCATTTTTATGACAAAATATTTTGTACTCCAGACGAAGAAAAATGTGTGACATCATGGATTTTTTAGACAGTTATACCTTTATCTCACATTTATAAAGCATATCATGGCTGTGTATAGTTGCCGCTTAAAAATTGTAATCGACCAGCAATATTTTCAGTATTTTGGTGTTTTTTCTATTAACCTTTCATGTTTTTCATCTTCCAATTAATATTTGGGGGGGAGGGGTTTCAAATTTATACGAATTATGCAATACCAAGTTTTGCCTATGTAGGTAGTGCTTTTAGCTGTATTGGTTATTATAGGTAAGTACACAGATTTAAGAAAATAATGTATGCTTTTTTTTTTGTTTGTTTGTTTTAATTGACCAAAGTGGGTACTGCTATTTTTGCAGTGTGATGAGGTCCTTTTGTGTACTGAGAGATGGACAGGGGATTTTTTTTAATATACATATATATATATTCTGGGGTGGGTGGGAGGATTTTTTAACACTTTACAGTGTAGCTGTGAAGCAGTGCACCCTGAGATGGGCCTGGGCTGCAAAGCGACTGTTCTGCCTACTGTGACAAACTTCAACTTACACAGGTTTCCCCTTCTCAAACTTCCCACCTGGGGTGCAAGCTGAACTCATTTCTGGTTTTCATAACACCAAACACATAGGAAGAACAAGCGAACACAACCAATTCTCCTGGAGGCAGACTTGGCTTAAAACAAATTTTTCTTACCTTTTTAAAGATTTTTTTTGGTGATGGCGGTGGTGGTGGTTTTTCTTGAAAGTTCCGGATCCACAGTGAAGAGTGAGACTGTCTCATGTTTGGCAAAGATAGTCATTGGAAAGTACACCTAGTGGATATTTCAGCTTTGGGTTTTAACAGCCGAGGGTCTTTCTCCTCTAAGATTGGCCATCCTGCTAGCAGGGGAGGTCTTTTCGCCACCACTTCTCTTCCCCATTTCTTCATTTCATTCATGAGAGTCTGTGATTTACCTGTGACTCACTTCTTCCAATGGATGGCAGTGTGCTTGGGGAAAAAAATTTTTTTTAATATCCAGAAGATTGAACAGAGGGTTGCTATTATTAAATGCATTTGGATGTACAGATTAAAATCAAAGTTCAATTTTTAAGGAACAAAAAAAAAATAAATCTTGTTACATTTTCATTTTACCTGCCCTCTTAAACTGAGAACCAGAGCAGAAGGGAAATAGAGAATTTTAAGAAATTAATTTTCCTGTGGCTGAATTAAGCCCATTAGATGCTGATGGGATTTTTTTTTTTTAAGGGTACCTCAAATATATATTTGATTTGATTTCCTCCGGTGGCTGGAGGGTGAATGGAGCCTGGTTCTACTTTCCTCTCCCCCACTACTCCCCACTCCCTTTGAGGGAACGCATTACTAGAAGGAAAATCTTTTAGAATTAGTGACACATGGTGGGCTGTCTTGAGGTTCCCCTGACCCCAGTCCCCCAGGCCATGGCCTAATAAAATCAGCTGTCCATTGTTCTCACAGCATATCATTTAATAATGAATACTTTAGAACAATGCTCAATGGTCTGAGAATTGTATTTGATTAGCCCATTCAGTTGGACAGCCCAAATGCTGAATAGCCCAGCAGGGTCCTAGTAGCACAGGTTCAAAACTAAGTCTAGTCATTTCTGTGATGACTTGTCCTGGTAGAAAACAGATCCTCCCAGCCAAGCTCTTCCTGTCTCCGCCACCTATTAGGTGAGCAAATCACCCTCACAGGACACGCAGTATTTTTTAAGAGCAGACTCACCCTCTCTCCCTCTTTTTTTTTTCTTTTTTCTTTCTTTCTTTCTTTTTTTTTTTTTTTTTTTTTTTTTTTTTTTTTTTTTTTTTGCCAGTGAATGAGCAGCTCTTGCTAAGTAAGTTACACACTGTGGGTATTCCTGCCTGCCTCTTGAATGCAGAAGCCTAATTCGAGTGTTAATTTTTTTTTTTTTTAAATCATTGTTTTGGTCTCCTTTCCTTTTGAGATAAAACTCTTAAAAATTTACTATATAAATTTGTATATATATAGAAATCGCAAATCCATTTCGGCCTCCTCCTTTTACCAGGAAGTATCTTGTGACTGAGGGCCCCACTCTGGCAGGTCTTGCACGCCCCTCCCCTCCCCAGAACTGCAGAGCTATAGGATGGTGAAGGTCACCCAAGGGTATCAGCTGGGCGTGGCATCTCCAGCCCCAGGCTCTCGGCACTGTTCAGCTTTCCTTGCGTTGCTTTGTAGCCCACCACTCACAGTGCCTCTGAAGTGTTTCCTCTGGAGTGACATGAGCGTTGGAGGCTTGTCTAAGGAGAAAATTGGAAAAAGGCAGTGAAGGAGACTGTACATAAAGACATGGCAAAAATCTTAATTATAGCAATATAGTTATGGGGTAATGTTCGGGTGGGCAGCTCCATTTAAAAAAAAAAATATGTGAATGAATCTGTGAAGCTGCGAGTAGCAAGAAGAGCGAAAGGTCTTCTTAACGAACCGCCTACCTTGTAGACAGTAATTTGTACACTGTATAGTTTTGTTAAGAATTTTTTTTTTAAATTAAAATTCCCATGTTTGTAAAGCTAACTTTTTAACAATTATAATGGAACTATATGTTGTTTCCATTTTTAAAGTAAACAAGAATATTCCTTGTTTGGAGACTGGACTTGAGTTAAAACTCTCCAGTCTCTTAAGTTATGTATTAAAAAAAAAATCTGTCCATGTTAGGAGTTATTTCACAGATTCCTGTGCTTGAAAAGCATAGGATACTAATCCTTTAAAAAAGTGTAAATGGAGAAAAGTTATATTTTATGAAGGTTATTTTGTTGTATTTAGTATTGGAAAAGTTGGTTTTCAGAGCATTTCAGAATGTCGGAAGCACCACTGTCTTTTTATTAGTATATAACGGCCTTTAGCAAAAGTTTTTGTGATTGTTCCGTGATGGTATTTAAGGTTGTTTCACAGAGCATTCAGGATAGGCAGAAAACGAAAACAGTGCTATGTCTCACATAACGTGTCCTCAGGGAGCAGAATCTTGGATTGGTGACTTGTAGCTTCATAAGGACTCAACAAAAGAGATTGCACAGGGACATCTTCAGCGGTTTGACACCAAGACACGTGTTCTTTACCTAGATTCAAACTATGTACTGTGTGAAACGATGAAGGCTGCAGAAAGTTATCCCATATTCAGTGTACAGTATTCATTTTTAATGAAACAACTCTACAATATTGCTGGCAGATAGGCCCCAAGCATGACATTCAGTATAGTTTACATGTTCCTGTCAAGGTCTTTTGTTAACATTAACCAGCTGCATGCTTCCTGGACTTAAAAAATTGGGTTTCTATAGAAAACTTTTTTTTTTTTTTTTAATGTGCAGGCTATTCAAGTTCAATAGTAAAAGCTCAAAATTGAATGTTCTACTCCATGCTGAAGGTGCTGAAAGCTGCCTTCTTCATATTTTGCACTTTCTGGTAGTTCCCCTGTTTTTTCTAATTCCTTAAAAATTGTGTGGGTGGGGTGGAGCACTGCAGTTGGGGGGTTACATGGACCACTGATTTTTGCCCTTTGACCCTGCACAATGACCTTTGCATCAGCCAAACTCATTGCCATGACAACTCTTTGTACTGCGTCCGTGCCACAGATCTGTTGGTGACATTGTTCATATAGTAAAAGGGGACAAGTTGGAGACGGTCAATTTTTACATTTTTTTTTTGTTGTTGTTGTTGCAATCCTTTCTTCAATGGTTGTAAGTAGTTTTTTTTTTTTTTAAATAATAAAAGGGT